>NW_004797699.1:41027-42963 GCF_000002075.1 Aplysia californica
ATGTCGAAATAAAAAAAAATTAAATACACAAATAAAAAAAAAATTAAATAAAAAATAAATAAACAAAAGGAGAAAAATCTTCAAAAAATACTGTTTTGGTACTGTATATCATCAATTATAATAAATAGGCTTGTAATAATAATAGTACATGTATACGCAAAATATTTCAGATGAGCAAGTTTATCACAGACAAATGCATGGACACAGATCGGGCCTTCACTTTCTCAGAATTTTTAGTCTTTTAGGCTCCATTCCTCCTTCTTCTCCCTCCTCATCTTTTGAGCTCTCCCCCTCCCCCTCATCCTCCCCCTCCTTCACCTCTATCTTCATGTTTAATGCTCCGTCCCTTCTTCCCCCTCACTCTTCCTCTTTTGGGCTTCCTCTCTCCTCTTCCTCTTCGACATCCTCTGATACAGGTGGAGGCATGCCCATGTTGAAATCCCACACCCGTATCTTGTTGTCGTAAGAGGCGCTGGCGATCCGCAGCTCGTCCACGTAGACACAGTTGACCGCGTTGTGGTGGCCCTGGAACGTTTGGACACTCGCCTCCCTGGGGGGAAATGGTGGAATGGTATATATATTTAACGCCGCTATCATCACTATTAGCTTATTTAAGAGGCGGGACCTCCGAGTTCAGCGTCCATTTCCGAGAGAACTGAGCAAATGGGAAATTCATGTAAAGTGCCTTTCCCAAGGACATAACGTCGGACCGAGCAGATGATCGTACCCCCGAACCCGCAGTCTCATGATTACGAGTCCAGTAGCCCCCTTTTTCCCAGTCCAGCATGTGTAATAATTTGTCCTTATTCAGAACTTTATTTGGGTCACATAGTTACAACCTTCGAAAAATACGCATTATTTTTGCCAAAGTCAACCACAAAATTCTTAAAATATAATACTTTGTTTTAAAATACATTCACATTAAAGCTGAATGTTTCTTTTTCCACTCCGACTTCCAGGAGGGTCCGAAGTTTTATTTTCCTCGACCATTCCTGAAAAGTTCCTGTCTGAGTCGGGTGCTCGGACTCTGACAGGGGACAAGGGGTGGGTATTTTCTTGTTCCTTAATCGTGGATTTAGACGTGGGAACGAAAGTAAAAATGCGTAAAGAAGGGGAAATGGAATTGATAGGCTTACACACACACACGCACACACACACACACACGCGCGCGCGCGCACACACACATACACGCACACACACACAAACACATATAGAGACAGATAGACAGACAGACAGAGAGAGAGAGAGAGAGAGACACAGAGACAGAGACACAGAGACAGAGACAGAGAAGAGGGAAGAAGGGGGAGAGACAGGGACCGAAGATAGACAGACAGATAGATATGAAGAGAAAATGTGTAAGTTATAAAGATGCACTCACTTATTTGTGTCCCAGTATTTGATCAACCCGTCTTTTCCGGCGCTGATAATGGACCCCTCGCATTTGTTGGCGTCAGTGATCTTCAAACTCACTGTTTCAACTCTGGTGAAATAATAACAGTTCACCTATTAACTTAAAATGACCACAAAAAACAAACAAACAGCAAACAGTATCAGCCGAAGAACTATCTTTCGCCTAACTGCCTCTGAAGGCACTTCGGTCCTTCAATACATTTTTCTCATCCCACATAACAGTGGGGCTGATAATGCTTAAAAAAAGAGAAAAGAGCTAAACTACATTCGTTTAGGATATTAACAAAACCAAAACAGGCTCCTCCATACCCCGCCTCCCCCAAGAAAAGAACGAATTAATAATACAAGTGACTAAATGGTCAACGACTGATGTTAGAAAATGGAAACAAAAGTAAATTAGAATAGACAGATCTAAAGAAAAGAATGAAAGAACTAACAAAAAACAACAACAAATTAACAGGAAAACAAATAATAACATCGGTCTATACCTTTACTAAATAAAAAAAAGGGTAAAACTTTAACCCCC
>NW_004797699.1:43063-44573 GCF_000002075.1 Aplysia californica
ACAAAACAATAGCATGAAAATGAAAAATAACCAATATAAAACAATAAAATACATATTTTAAAAAAATAATATCATAATAATAATGATAAATAATAAATAGCATTTGTAAAGCGCGTAACCCCGCTCTAAAGCAAGGTCTATGCGCTTTACACAATATTACCCCAGCAAATACTAGATAAGCAAAGCTATCTCAAGTACACGAACAAGTCCCCAGTTTTAGCGATGACAGAGGGGTTAGGTGCTTTGCCATCGCACACAGAAGACGACATGAGTTCGATTCCCATGTGGGATGGGTTTGTTTGTTTGTTTGTTTTGTTGTTGTTGTTTGTTTTGTTTTTTGGGGTTTTTTGGGGGGTTTTTTTAGGGGGGGGTTGGGGGGGGAGGGTCGTTAATCAAGTATCTTCATATGGCTCTTGAAATGTTGCATTCCTCCCAGCTCAGGTTGTCCCGGATCATGCTCAAATGACCGATATTGTGAGGATGAGAGGACAAAATATCCAAAACACGTACAAGGCCCGCGGGCTGTATCACGCCTGGCGAGCAATTAAATGTGTTCCGTGAGGAAATTTTGGGTAGTTCAGCCTGGGAATCTCCATAACACAGAACTAGAACCGTGTTCCACATACGGTGTATAAACAAACTTATTGCTAAGAAAAGACGCCAAGTATCCAAACTCAGACCAACTGGCATGAGAGCGAAAATTGATATGCCTTGATTTATCAAAATTTAAACTTTTGTCCTTTTTAATTCAGTTTTAAAAAAATAGTTTTCCACGTCCCTCAATGTTCACCCAGTGTAATTTTAGTTTGACTGCTTGATCAATTGTTTTAAATATGGCTTTTTGAGATGTTGTATTTCTCTCAGCTCAGGTTAGCCCTGACAGGCATGGCCTGTGGCTATAGCTATGTCTAATACGGGATGCCCACTACAGCTGGATCGGGCCGATCACCCGACTCATCGCCTGAAACCGAAAACAAACACGTTTGTTTTTAGGCGACCGATGGGCCGATCCCATGTGTAGTGGGCACCCCGTATAAGGCGCCTGCCTCCTGAATGATCTAGGCTGTGTCGATGGGGGCGTACAACTAAAAGGTCCGAAGGAAAGACCTACCGTTTCCGATGCTCCTTGAACGTCTGCACGAGTTTCCCGCCTCTGTACAGACAGACAGTGCCGTCGTAGCAACAAGCGATGTAGCCGTGGCTGTAACTCACTGACATTATAGAGGTGGTCGGGCTCACCCAGATCACTTTCTGCAGCAGCCCGGTATCACGGCTCCACAGGCGCACGCTCTGAGGTAGGTGCGGAATACAGGTGGTTGGTGGTGATCGTTGTGTTTGGTGATGTTAGTTCTTTGTCTCTCTGTTTCAGTCCATCTCTGTCTCTGTCTCTGTCTGTCTGTCTGTCTGTCTGTCTGCCTGTCTGTCTGTCTGTCTGTCTGTCTGTCTCTCTGTCTGTGAGTCTCTCTCTCTCTCTCTCTCTCTCTCTCTCTCTCTCTCTCTCTCTCTCTCT
>NW_004797699.1:48066-50868 GCF_000002075.1 Aplysia californica
AGAGAGAGAGAGAGAGAGAGAGAGAGAGAAAGGGAGAGAGAGAGAGAGATACATATAGATAAGATAAATAGATGGATAGAGGGAATTGGGTAGGGAAAAGAAACTCAAGCACATAAACGCATACATGCAAACATATCCACACGTAACATAATAATATAGACAAATAAACACAGACACCCACTCACCGTTCCACTCATCTGTAAACCACGTCAAGATCTGAGCTGTACCCTCAGCCTCCATACTATGAGGTCCTATACTGGACTGGTCTGATTTACTCTGGAACGTTTTATATAAATACATTAAATTTTGCTGTAGATCAGTGTTATCTCACATTGGAGGGGAATGTTGGAAATTATTCTTAGACTGACTGTGACCAAGGAACTGCAAATATGATAATATATTATTTTGATTTACTCGGAAAAGTTTTTGTTTTCGCTTTAAAGATTATATTTGCAGCAGGTTTCGTTCAATTTTACATCACCTTAAAAGTAAACAGTTGCGAATGATTATTATTTTCAATAATATGATTCTGACCAAAGGATTGTACATAAAAAGAGGGGGTTTGATGTGTGGAGGAGGGGGTGTAGGGGGTGAGTACATTCCATGTCTTAAAATAATTGGGGGGGGGGGAGGTAGGGTGGAGAGAGTGAAATCTATTGATTATAATAGAACATTTTGAACATACATGCAGTATAGGAGACTTCCTACACTTTGAAAAATCTTCTTTTCAATTTTTTTTCTTTAAATTATTTTCTTATTCACTGTGCAGGTGTGTAATTCACTCACTTTACGTTTAGAACCTCGACATTCAAACGACGACCGACTAGAGTGCAGGGATTTGTATCCACGTGTTTCAGGTTTTCGTGCGGCAGTCATGGCGTCCTGTTTACTCTGCTCATCCTGCACATGACGTCTTACGGGCATCTCAACAAACCTGGGTTTTAAAAAAAAGTAGGTGCATGGGTTTAACGCCCCTATCAATAGTATTAGGTGATCTAGGAGGAGGGGACCTCCGAATCTGTCTCTGATAGGACCGAGCCAAATGGGTTAAGAGCTTTGAAATCTCCACAAAACATCCCGATTTCAAGAAAGTCCAATCTGGGATTTGAACCTAGGCCACGCGCCTTGTAGTTCAGCATGATACCCGCTGATGTAAACGAGCATCTCCACAAACTTAGGTGAGTACACCATGACAACATTCTTTTATTTACTCAATGAAGACATGCACACAATAAGACTGCCTAACAGACAGATAAATAGATGGATGGATAGATGGATGGATGGATGGATGGATGGATGGATGGATGGATGGATGGATGGATGGATTCGAGTTACCGATTTTGGGACGGGTCCATGAAAATCACATAGTTAATTGCTCAATTCATTCGTAAGTGGGGTTTTTTTTTTCAAAATTCAAAATAAATGCCATAAGAGATCATATAAAGAACACACAAAGAGACTGTCGTTTCCTCATGTCAGTGAGATTAATTGTAAATAACCTTGCAGTTTTACGCCCCAATCGATGCTGCATAAGTCACTCAGGAGGAGAAATACTCGAACCTTGCCCGTCAGGCACACCCCAAGCATCCCAATTGACAGGCAAAAAGAAACAAGATAAAAGTACTCAGAAACTGAACTCACATAATATACTGCGCGCAACAACAAAAAGCCTGACAATAACACCCCAGACACTGCGGTGATGAGAGAGTGAATAGAAGCCCTACCCGGAAAAAGTAAACTTCAGTCCTCCATTCAGAACGCATCTAATCTAGTGCATATTATATCAATGGCCTCCACTCTCCTTGGAGCCTCAAATTGGTCACCGTGGCGTCATTCCTGGGGAAGACGCTTTTATCTGTAAAATTTAAAAAAATGGGGGGGCGGTTCCGAAATCCACCTACCTGGAGACAGCGTCTTGTATGACCGACTTTTCGCCTTCCTCCTTTCCGTTACTTATCCACCTATCTTTGTCCTTGGTATACGCGTCTTTGTGACCTTGGACTTCTTTCCGGTGGTTGAGACGATCTTGGCTAGTCCAAGAACCAATGGCATTTTGTAGGCTTCAAAAAAAAGAAAGAAAACAAAAGTCAGATAAATTTGAACAGGGGGACCACAAGACAGGATTCAAAATCAGAAAAGCTTTTTTTTTTTCAGCGAGTTCCTTTTGTCTTATGCTGACTCGAATTTACTGTCGTTCGAAACCGTAAGGTTACCCCCCCACACCCGAAAAAAAATAAAAATAAAAAAAATAGACAGGGCTAAGGATACCCAGCCAGTGTGTGTATAGCTTTGAAAACACCCCAAAACAAATCGAGTTTAGAATGTCCCGTTGGCGATTCATCCGAGTGTGTGCGCATCCAATCACAAAATCCAATTGGTCTATCTGTTCTGTTGTCATGCATGCAATTCAAAAAGATTTCCAAGCTTGAAGTTTTCTTTTTTTTTCAGGATGGTGCACAATTGTTATGAAGAAGGTTCCCAGGATAAGACAACTTGAATACCGGTATAATGAAAACTTTTGGACGACAAAGATAAAAGTTCTATTCTAACCTGCCCCTGGTAATAAACAAAAATATAAAGATGCGTGACACAACTCTGAGCACTGTTGATAACGTCAAATAAATATATTAGCAGGGCACGATTCTCAAATTGCTGATATCGGTGAAGAAATAGTTGTATGTATTGCATCCTTTAGAAGACTCAGAGCAAGGGTATGAGACTGCTGGGAAATTTGCTCAGAGACAAAGAAATCACTTTGAGCTGAGAGTTCTAGCATCTGCAAGAGATCTTGTATGTTGGGGG
>NW_004797699.1:50968-52116 GCF_000002075.1 Aplysia californica
AGGGAATGGTCAAATACCTGTTAGTAGATCTGCTTGTCTCTTGTGGCAACAGCGGTAATTTGACGTTTTCAATGTCTTTGTCTTGTTGAATGTAAGCGCTGCCGACTCTGTGAAAATTGTCCAGCCGCAAGCGAGATAACTTGTCCTACGGATAAAATAATCATAGTGCGTGTCAGAAGTTCTCCGAACGGCTCATTTCTTGAACAGTGTCTTCTCTGCAGGACCATGGAAACCCCTGCATAGCTTAATGTCGGGGCGTTCATTCAGAAAGACAGTGCTGTTTATATTACAAATTTGCAACAGACATGAAATCGACCAAGTTATGGTCGGAAGTCTCAGGAAACGTGTTTGGGGTCTGAAATCACGCCATATTTCAGACACCTAAGATATTGTAATTATGGACACATATCTTCGCAGTACGCTAAAATTTCTGTTAGTTCGAGAAGGGGTTTAATTCTTTGTGTGTTTGTGGTTTCTTTAAGTTGTAAATCAGCGTCCGTGTTTGAGGTCAGTCAGTAAGACACTTGTTTATATCATTGGATTTTGGGATTCTTTTTTTTAGGGGGGTGGGGGGTAGCTTTTTACTCTTATTTTTCGCAATACATAGCTTGTTCGGTGGCCTCAAGCATGTTCTCTCTCCAATTCAAAAACTAGTCAAGGGTTTAACTCGGAAATCACATAGGAGACCTGAATCCGATTTCCGAGTAGGGAGAAGATTCTTATCGAGTTTCTCAGTTTTTCTGCTGGGATGTACATGTATCCCTCTCGGCGTGGGTTAGCCCTGATAGGCAGGGTCGGAAGTCTGCCTCCTGAGTGGTCTAAATGATGTCGATGAGGGCATAAAAACACCTACATTATTAAAGAAAAAAACAGCAAACCTTGAGTTCTCGGGTGACGTGAGTGCTGACGGGAGTGAACTCTAAGTCCGGGAACCTGGAGCGGACGGTGTACATGAAGTCCCTGTGTAAAGAAGGCTGGAGGACTGTGTGCAGGAACTGGATCTGAGTGTACGAGCTACGCCGGAGTAGGTCTTGTAAAAAGGCACAACGCTGGGGACGGTTTTCGTAATTATTTTATTTATCTGTTTAGTTTTTGTTAGTCAAGAAAATGGAATCCCGTCGAAACAGTCAGAGTTATATTCATATATA
>NW_004797699.1:52284-54037 GCF_000002075.1 Aplysia californica
TATATATATGTATATATGTGTGTGCGTGTGTGTGTGCGTGTGTGTGTGTGTGTGTGTGTGTGTGTGCGCAAGTGTGTGTGTATGTGTGTGCGTGTGTGTGTTTTGTTTGTTTGTTTGTTTGTTTTTTGTTTTGGGGGATTTTTTTAGGGGGTCTCGTGGTCTAAAAGTTATGATGTTCGCCCCTCGATCATTCAATAGGCCCCGGGTTCGATACCTACAGCTTAGAAAAATGTTCTCTAATTTGTTTCCTTTCACCTCCTTTCCTGCTCTCTAACCAGGTTCTGTCGACTGCTTACGTCTCCACTTCCTGCCCCCCCCCAACCCCCTCGTTT
Organism: Aplysia californica; assembly: GCF_000002075.1. NCBI lineage: Eukaryota > Metazoa > Mollusca > Gastropoda > Aplysiida > Aplysiidae > Aplysia > Aplysia californica. The sequence continues at coordinate 52,617 of NW_004797699.1, forward strand.
GCCCCCTCCTCTGGGCTCTTGTCTCTTTCTGCAGATTTTCTACTGCTTCTCCTTGGCTCCTTCTTACTACTGTCTTTCAACTGCACCCCCAATAAGGGTAGGAAAGATCTAACAAAAACTAGCGCTCTCGGATAAGGGCTAAAAATCTCGGAGGTTCCGTGTGCTAGTTGCGCACGTTAAAAATCCCTTGCTGGTCCAAATTTGATAAGAGTAGTCTTCGGCTGCAACCCGGGCAAAATTCAAAATTAATTCCTTGGCTACCAAACTGTAAATGTTTAATGAGTCTCGCGCACTCATATATATGACCTTATGCAGTTGCGAGCGCGGTAAAGCACTTACGAAAACAAAACAAAATTATTTATTAATTATTTGAAGCCAGAGATACAAACATAAGGATAAACTTTACTTGAATCCTTCCCCAATAAATAAATAAATAGATGAATAAATGAATGAATGAATGAATGAATGAATGAATGAATGAATGAATGAATGAATGAATGAATGAATGAATGAATGAATGAATGGAAAAACAAATAATAAGCCTTTATTAAAGAACAGTTACAGCATTTTCAACCGAATAGGTTATGAACAATCCACTAAACATGTGTGTGGCACTGTGGGCAACAGTATCAAGAAGGCCGCGTAAGAGCCATACCTTATCATCCACAATGTGGATGTGATTTGTGAAAGTTTCATTCATATAATAATAAATAATAATAGATCGCATTTGTATAGCACAAATCCTCGCTCAACAGCAAGCTCTATGCGCTTCACAATCTATACTATTACCCCAGCAGACCTGAGAGCATTCTGAAACAACCTCAACTTCATGGGAAGCATACAGTGCAAGCAGCCATTTATAGGTGTTAAAACACTAGCATACTGACAAGATCTTTCGCTGTCTATGGCCGGGTACCCATTCCCACCTGGGTGAAGTGGGGAAAATTTGTGTAAAGTGTCTTTCCCAAGGACACAATGTCGGGCCCGCGGCTCGAACCCCCGAACCCACACACGATTACGAGTCCGGTAGCCTAACCACTAGGCCACTCATATTATTAAAACATACCTTTCAATGCATATTATACTAAAACAAATCAAAATATGAAACTTGAAAAAGTGGAAGAAGTGTGTTAAATCTTGGCATTATAACGATCAAGCTGCTAAGATGAGTCAATGATTTATAATTACACCTATGGTTTATTTGATAGAAGGGGAACAAAGAAAACAAAGATAAAGTGAAGGTAGGTCAGTAAGTTTGCACTTTTTTCTTGCTAAAAGTTCGGTTAAGTTCTACTGTTAGTTTGGCCTATGTGCCGAGGTATATAAGACTCTGGATGGTAAAACATCAAATAAGAGGTTAAGCGAAAACAAGAAGAAAAAAAAACAAGACGAAGAAAGTTTAAGCTCACAGAGCACCCTGC
>NW_004797699.1:54944-58823 GCF_000002075.1 Aplysia californica
CACACACACACACACACACACACACACAAACACACATACACACACACACACACACACACACACGCGCGCATTTACGTATATCTACATGATGTTAAACAGTTTAAATACATTTAAGATAGTCTGAAGAAATAATTATCGATACCGCGCCAATGACTTGTCCCGTGCAGATCAAGTCTAGAATCAGAAACGGCGTAGATCTACTTAAAATGTACTCTCACTGAACATGGCACACAACTCCTAGTCATAATCAAACCATATAGTCACACTTCTCAGAAGACGGCATAAGAGTAGGCCCTAAGTGGGGAACTGTGTCTAACAACCTCCTTGGTCTAACGCTAATTATAATAGAACTCAGTGCCTGGCCGGGGTGGGGGAAAAGGGGAGGGTGGGGTATTGTTTAAGCGGCGTACACTCTGTCAGCCGAGTGCCTCTCCCTGACTCTCATCCGCGGTAACATTAAGGGTTTTTTTATAACATGACTAGCCAATTCTGCAAAGCGCCGTTCTGCCACGTAAGGTTTCAGTAGGAAGTAAGTGACGAATAGAACTTCAAACAGAACCATGGGTGACCAAAAACCTACAGGCAGTACAAATTTGAGCCATGCTGACAATAAATGTACTGACAGTGACTAGAAACAGTTTTGCTGATAACGTTACTTATGAAATACATGTATTAAATAGTATTATCCTTCAATAAAGTAAGCAACAGAGAAGCCATATTGGCAACCAGGGGCTTTCTCTTTGGACCCAGTAGACAATTTATTTTAAAATCGCCGGCTAAGAACACTGTGTTCGCGCGACAGGAGGCGGTGACAACAAAGGTGAGCCACCGTTAATAAAACAGAGACGAAGGAAAGAAAATCGGGAGTGCATCAACTTATCAGTGAACCCTTATCGTCTTTTTTTTTGGGGGGGGGGGGAGGCGCCTTCAAATCAGCAAAGCGATTTTTGAATGTTGACAACAAATATAAATTAAGATTTAACTTGAAACTGAATGAAAGTTATTAGCAGCAATAAATCTGTTGTCCACTGTCCAGCAGATAAAGCTCCGCCGGTCTTGCCCAGTTAACGAACGGAGCCTGATAAGTATGTGAAATGAGTGTACATGTATTTATCCAGTAACTCCTCCACCCCCACCCCCACCCCCAATCCTCCACCCACCCACTTTCATTAAATGTTGTAGGACTTTTTTAGAAATTAAGTGTACTTTCTTCACTAGAAGCTCCTATTCTGGCTTCGTCTGTCTCTTTGTTTCGTAGTTTATACGAATGAGATGAAAACAATCTAAGCCTTACATTGAATTGCTAAGTCATGCCAGCACATAAAGCTAATCTCACTTCTTGTTACATTCCCCTGGCTTTTGTCTCTCTGTTTATAAAGAAGAATATTAGGCATTCCCAAACACAACAGAAAGACACGAAGAGCACAATGCCACCTACTTCAGTAAAATGACAGCGTGGAAAGTGACAGTACGAAAGAAAGAATAAATATCGGGCACGGCCTCAACAAAAGCATTCGGAGAACGGATTTCGGGTTTATCATAGCTACAGGCTATAATTCATTCTGTGCAACACTTCAAGCTTTCGTGGTGGCCTTTGTTGCCGATTGTCAGTCGTGGTGTTTTATTTTGCGATCAATCGATATCTTTTATCTGAAGACAAAAAAAACTTTCGCCTATTTCTCCCTTACGCTCTCTCAATCAAGAGGTCGCGAGTGATATCGGCATTCCAATCTATCTATAAGCGGTGATTTCAATTGGTTCTTACATGCATAAGTCTCAAAAGTTTTTCTTCCTTTGATATTTCGACATCAATGGGTTTGTTGGGGTATTTTTATAAAGAAAAGAAAAAGAAGAAAGTCTATCGGTTGTGAAAAACAAGGGCGTATTCATTCGTGAGCGTGTGTGGCCTGTAGACGAAGACAAAGGAAGTGTGCTTTTATTATATCAACATAGAAACCTGAAACCGAGGAATGCATGTACAATGTATTTCATAGTGTGTGCAGATATCCTGTTTACAAGATGTCCTTTTCAAACAGTAACGTAAGCTCTTTTTGGGCTATGCGCTGAAACATTAAAAAGCATTTTTTTTCTTTACACGTTTTGGCCTCACAATGCTGATTACTCGTGGCACAGAATGTACCGTCAAATTTGTCCAAAACGATCACGCACTGTCGAGGAGAAAAATCGTTGTCTTAGCCAGTTGGACGTCTTGGACAGTGTCATTATAATAAAGAAGAAAACGAAATTGGGAAAAGAAAAGTGGTCATTTGTACAGGGGATTGTCTTGGACACGTGGCCGTTAGAGCAGTTTCGACAGGTTAATTTTAGATCTGTTAAGGGGCTGGGGTTATAAACCTGTCTCGGTAACTATGACTTTTTCAGTTAAATCCTCATAGCAAGGAGGTATAACAGAAAATCATATGTAAAATGTAACTTTAATTGTTTTGTTTAAGATCACGGTTGCAATGGTAACACCGCCAAAATAAAAAATAAACAGCTTTCATAAAAGTAAAAAGTATTTTTTATTTACAAACCAAATTTGTTCAAATTTGGTCCATTAATAGATATACATAATACACAATTTCATTTAGTTGGGATCTTGGATATCTTGAATAGGAAAAAAAAATAGAGATGGATAACTGACCTACCCTCTCATGCCTTTGAATTCGATTACATATTCATCCAAGTAATTCATTCATGAATGCATCTATTATATTTTCTACCTGTATAAAATTAGGTTATAGTATAAATAACAAGCCTTGAAAATTTTGTTCGAATCAAAAAGAAAAAAAAAGTAGATGAGTAAAAAAACTTTAAAAAGTGACGTTTTGCGAAAAAAAACTACATTCTCTTACATACAGGCGCGGTTCGTCCATAGAAAACAGCCGTGCAGTGCCGCCCAAACGTTTAAAATGTTCTTTTACGTAAAGCACCCACAACAATGAATTAAAAGAAGCCAGAAACAAACATTAACAAAATATGATATCAAAACAAGGCCCTCGCTGGCGCCGCAACTGTCATTTTTGCGTCTATAGCGCCGTATAGCATCTGCTATGCCAAGCCAAAGTCCACGAGCTTTAACTGAACATAATAGAATATTACAGTAGTAACCTGACCTATAAATCGCTCTTTGGGATAACCCAAGCGATGACAACACTTGCAGCAAGTTTGGCGGTACAATAATATTAATAAGAAGGCATATCTTAAATGTGCTCCTGCCGAATATGACCGAAACATAGCCAACAGTAGCCAGTCAAAAAATAAACGCAATAGCCTGTACACTGTCAGTGTACTGTTCTATACTAAAATTATGTGAGCCCCAGAGCAATCCAGCAGAGAGCTCAAGTGAATTGTGATTGGTTCATTGTCTTGCCACTATTTTTGATGACTCTGCAATCATGAAGCTGAGGGAGTTGAACGTGTCGTCCTATGATTTGTGCTTTTAGATGGTTTTTTTTAAAGGATTGGTGAAAGTTATTACTTGAGTGTTCAGTTCTAATGAAGGATGAATGAAATTGATGTTTGGCTTACAAACAAATGTAGCTCTAGTAATCGAAGCGACATGTAACAAGCATGAAAATAAAAGCACGAGGTCCTCCCTCACCAACCCAAAGATCCTAAAATTATACACCATCTCATGTATTGTGCCCTTGACTATCTTCAACCTGTGATAGCTTAATTGTACACGCCCACTTTTTAGCCCCACCAGCCGCCCCTGGTTACATAATAGGCAAAATGAAAGTTCTAGGACAGAAAATCTAAAAGAAGATGATTGTAGCACAAAGAGTAAGCACTTTTTAGCTTTACAAGTGATTGGAGTATTATAATACGTAAAAAGTCTGGATACCATAAATTGACCAAAAATCATCAATTTACCCC
>NW_004797699.1:60937-62679 GCF_000002075.1 Aplysia californica
GTAAGTCTTGGCCGCTCTTAAAGCTTTAAAACAGGCATGGCAAAGCGTGTTTAAGTCACGAAATCGCGGCCAGGTAAAGCGATTCCGAATATTACGTGCATCACGGCAAGAGAAAATTGAGTGAAATCGCTTGAAATACCCGAACTCTCAAAGATGATAATAGAACTCATGACACTATAGCAGATGGCGCTCAGGGTATTCCATGAGATAAACTAAATATTAGATTTTTTTTCCAGCTGGGCTAAAAACTATTGGTTTTGATTTTCGAAATGGACTGTTTTATTTTCATTAACTATCAATTCGCCGTGGGTACATTCATTAATCATGGGTCGATTTGCGGGCCACACTGAAACTGTCTGTCGGCCGGAACTGGTCTGCGGACCGTAGTTTGCTCATACCTGCTTAAAAACCAAGACTTATAATAATATGAGGGGACATGGCAAAATATCATGATGTTAAGTAATGATTCCTTCCACTTTTGACGAAACATAAGACCTTATTGAAATTTTACAAGTGAGTATAGTGTACCCTGAAGCAGCAAAAAGACAAAGAAACTAAAAAGGAAACGGGGAAAGAAAGTAATCAGGACAACGATATAGATCTAGTTTGAGTATTGATTTTTCTTGCGCGATGAAACGTTTTCCAAACTATGAAAACCTTTGTTTTTTTTCTTTTTCCTCTACTATGCCATTTGCTCGGTAGATGTCTTCATCCACGTTAAAAATTCGTCAATTAGATTTAATTGAAAAAAAAAAGAAAAAATAAAACAAACTATAACAAATAATTTTTAAAATTTAGCAATGGCGATCCGATAATGTAATCATCAAAAGCTGCAAATTTTTTTAATGCCCATATTGTGTCAGAAATGATTCTCTCACCAACTCGTAGTTTTTACCAGAGACGCCACAATCAAATATTCTTTAAGGTATGTGGGTCCGAAAATTCGATACGACGGCCAATTAAGTCATTAGCGATCGAAACGCCCAGGATCATAAATGGCGACCACCCCAGCCTTGACATGAAAAGCGTGAATAAAAGGCTCACTTAGTAATCTTATACGGGGTGCCCACTACGGACGGGATCGGCCGATCGAGGCGATCGCCCGACTCGATCGCCTCAAAAACAAACATGTTTGTTTTCAGTTTCAGGCGATCGAGTCAGGCGATCGGCCCAATCCAGCTGTAGTGGGCACCCCGCATTCGCAATCAATAATATCATTCTGTAAGCGATCTAGCTAAACCTTGCTGATAAAAAAGTCCATTCGTTCCTTCTTCGATCGGACTTCGGTACTGAAAGCATAGTGTCAAGATCGAATGTCGATGAAGCTTTTCTTTTTATCCCAGACACCGCGGCTGTTCGTGTGAGTGCCGCTTACTTGGGAACGTGTTTTTGTTAAGTCTTTATGAGTGAGTGAGTGTGTGTGTGTGTGTGTGTGTGTGTGTGTGTGTGTGTGTGTGTGTTTTCCGGATGTCTTAAAAGGGCTGAGATTACTAAAAGACTAAACGCGATCAAGTTCCAAGAAGGCGCTGATTATGTGTGCTTGTACACCACAGCACGCAAAGTAGCGCCCCCACTACTACCAATGGTCAAGACAGAAACTGACCGCGTGCTTGTTCTCACTTGTAACTGCGCCAACAGAATGGTGCTCCGGCATGATCGCGGTTCCATAGCCAAACGTCGTAGTGAGAACAAGCGTAAATTCCCGAGTCTGGACAAAACGACGCGTCGAGAAATCAATCTTC
>NW_004797699.1:68611-114354 GCF_000002075.1 Aplysia californica
ATCTTGATCTAGATAGACTAGTTAATAAAGACAAAGACTAGATTTGAGATGTACCACTAGATTCTAATCCATGCCATAATTTGAATTTGATGTTTTGCAATTAGATATATAGAATTCTAGATTTAGATCTAGAGATCTAGATCTAGACTCTAGTCTAGTTAGTTATAACTCTTGTCCTGCGTCTGTCCTGAGATGCGAATCTTATCAGCAACCAATTACGTCGGACGTTCCGGGCAGGCCACCGGGGTCACTCAGTGTGTACTGTTGGTGTACAGGGCACGCCGGGAAACGTGTGTTTTCGCCATGAATACTATTAGGCACTTGGATAAAAATTTCAATGCTTTCAAATTGCTTTAAAAGCAATACCAATGCAAAGAGCTCAGTAACACGATTCCAACGCTACCTTAGTTATTGCTCTATGTTGAACCGTTTTTGAGATATGGCATTTTAAAGATATTTTCGAGGGGATAACATCTATATAGAAAAAAAAGGCAATTTTTGTGATCGAAACAGCAAGAACAATAAGGGAAATGTTTGCTGCTTCAATATGCTGCTGCGTACATGCAAAAACCAAACATTTTCTGAAACCTTGTGATGTTGAGGACAAAATAACAGTCAGACGAGATTTTTAAAATAGGAAGAGGCTAGCCGTACTTAATGACGGCTAGACTGGCAGTCTAGCCGTACTTATTCTTAATATGATGGCTAGACTGACCATTTACAAAAAATAGGCCTACTGAATTGTAAATATACATTTTTAGTGTGCAGTACCTAAAGCATTTGTATTTGAGACGAAACCAGGTGCCTTAATGACAGTGTATGTATTTTAAAACCTCCTGTTTTCTAATGTTAATAGGGCCTAAGATAAGTACGGCTAGACTGGCAGTCTAGCCGTACTTAAGTACAGGTAGACAGCCAGGCTAGCCGTACTTAAGGACGGCTAGACTGTCAGGCTAGCTGTACTTAATATTGATGGCTGTATTGTAAATGAAATTTTTAGTTTGCAATGCCAAAAGTATTTGTATTTCAGACAAAACCAAAAGGTGCCTTACTGACTTGCATGTATTTGAACCTGAATAATTACTAGATCTAGGTCTAATGGGACCTGTGTACTTAACAGGCTTGAGTCGATTGGGCCAAACCTAGATCTAAGTACGGCTAGACTGCCAGTCGTTTAAAATATATCGTGGTGGGTAATATTGGGTAATATTATTCAACACTGTGTTGTGTAACGAGACCGCACCGTCCTGCGGTCAATATATTTTGCTATAACTTTCTTATAAATTAAGCTACAACAATAATTGAGGTATCATTTTGGAGGTCTTTTTAAGGCCTTTCTTTTGGAATATCTACATATCAAATATCAGTAGAATTTACAAAAGACTGATTAAAAAATAAAATATATATTAACAAAACAGCTGGTCGCCTAAAATAAGATGAGCATAAAAGTTTTTAAAGTTAACATTTGTGTCTACAGCTGCTGCAAACTAGTGTTTGTAGTCTACCTTAATTCATGATAACACTGTTTTTTTAATTCATTTTGCATATGTTATTGTTAGAATGTTTCTTTCATGTTTTAATTTGTCATGTAAATGATAAATTACTCTGTCTTTATCTTTGATTTCTCTTTTACATATTTAACTCTTGAGATTGCCCTGTAAGTTAAACAATAGTCTCTTCTAATTTTATTACTTCAGTTTGTTCAGCAAGTTTTTCATTATATTTTTATTGTGTTTATTTAAATGTTCAACTTCTTCCAAAGACAATTAGTTGTGAAATATGACATGTTTTTTTAAGCATGCAATTGTGTCACGATACTTATTTATTCTTTCTTTATTTCTGGCAGTTGTTCAGTTCACCCAGTCTGCTAACTTGATATTGTTAAATTAATGTCAAATTTTTTTTCTTGTCTGCAACAAATGCTTTCTTAAGCGCTCAATTTTTTTGCAACTTGTTCGAATAAGTTTTTCTTTGAATTCGACCAACTCCGCAAGCATTTCTGGATTTTAAATTAAATAGACCTGCATGTTTGCCGACAATCGTCTGAAATCCGACAATCGCGACCCGACCCGCGAACCGGCCGATGCTATCGCTAGGCCCGCCTAGTATCAGTCAATGTGCGTAGTGCGAGGCCTGGCCGACTGCCAGCGACCCCTTTTTCTCCCGTCGGCTTCGTCGGCACTTTCGTTTTCTGTTATTGTATCAAACCCTATAGCAATGTAGATGTAAGCCATATAGATAAAATTTAGATCTAGATCTAGATCTAGAATCTATATGCTCCTTGTTTGTTTTGGAGTGTGGTTTTTTAATTAATTTTTTTTTTCATTTAGTACTTGTTTTGGCCTTTTTACATGCGAATCCCTTTAAGATGAGGCCCGATGCAGGTTCTTTTTGGGGTAGGGTTAGAGTTAGGTCTCTTCTTTATTGTGTTTGTTGGGGTGGTCGCTCGTTACTCGGATGTCCTTCCTTATGACACCCACTGAGGCTTTTTGGGGGGGGGGGGGGGGGGTTGCGCAAAATTTTCAGACAATCTGGTTGAGGCTCACATGCAGGTCTAATTAAAGTCAGGATTTATTCTGGTGAGCTGTCAATAAATCCAATGGAACAGTGTCAGGTTGTGATCAGGGGCTGTGGAAAGAAAAAAAAAGCAAAGCAATGAATTCATCAATGAAGTAAATAAATTCATTTGTGAGCAGTGGATGGAAATTTGACATTTTCACACTACAACTCTAGTAAAGGGAAGGTGTAGATGACTAGACAAGAGAAAAAACATCTTCTAATAAACATGTATCTTAAAACAAACTGCACAAAGTAAGTGAAAATTTAAAGAGATATTTAAATAACAAGCACACACACAAAAAAATTAAGAAGAAAAAATATTTAAAGACAATATAAGCACACAAAAGAAGTAAAGACTTGCATGAAATCGATGGTCTAACAGTAACACAGAAACAAAACAAGGCCAAGGCTGTTACATTTCCCTCCCCCCACCCAAGACTCCTTACTGATTGTTACATGGTGCAAATTCATGAAAATTATACAACAGTGAACATATTATATTCCAAAATTTAAAATAAATCATAACTTCTACTATAAAACATTCTTCAATGCCGTTTAAGGGGTAATAAACGCCAACAATACACGTTAGCGTGGGTTAAGTTCGCTTTCCGCAATGGCCGCCATGACCTCCCGGTTCACGCTCAGCAGCGCGATCGATAATAGGTCATGCCCATTCATGGAGAGTGACCTATTTAAATTAGGGCTCACACGCTTATGCCTCAACGTACAACATTGAAATTAACAAATAAAAGAGATAAAAAAAAGGTTGAAGAAAAGATTGTGAGGAGTACCTAAAAAAAAAAGATATACTCTTTAAATATAAAGGCCTGAACTTACCTTATTTTTAACTCCTTGTAACTTCGAACACACACAACCGATCCCAAAGTGGAAAACGCCATAATACGCGCCTTTCTTTCGTCTAAAATTTGATAGGCGGAAGTAATCCATAAATTGAAAAGAACACCATAAACGAAACAAAACAAATAGGTACCCCCCTCACGGGGCCCGATTTCTCACACAAAACGCGGCGGCCGCCGGTGAACGAAAATTTCGGGCCGCGCGGGCCAATATCCAAGTGCCTAATGAATGCCGTTTGAGTGTGTTAATCGATGATGAAAATAATGCTCTATCTTCCATAGCTTTCTATTTATAGAGTGTTACAAACACATACCCCCTCTCACAAGCTGATAAGACGTTATGAGTTGTTACGCCCTTTTGAATAACCTTTCTAGACGCTCTTGTTATTATGAATGATCTGAGGTTCGAAAGGGGATAATATAGGTCAATTTCCGAATGTTTTGCACTCAAATTGTTCTTTGTACCTGCACAATGGTATTCAAAACTATCAAACAAGCTTATTTTTTATCAGGTAGTATCATTTTATAAAAAATCAAGCTCATTTGAAAGATTTTGTATAGAAAAATGGAAGTCTTGTTTCCTGACTATCCTTTCGAGCTCCTCATGTCTAAGTGGGTCAATTTCTTCTATAATTTCATTGGACGAACATCTAGAGCTACCAATTTGGCGTGTTTTGAATGAGACGTGTGCCTCGATTACAAACCAACGAAGGTGGTTCTTGAAGAAGGCCACAAACGCACACAAACTCAAGCAGACTGACGCACCCACGTAAGATGATGTGCGTGCGCTGAGCCAGGGGCTAGACTGACTCGGGACCAGAATGTAGGCAAGGTGCTGAAAAAGGCTTATCGGGCGACATAAACTCGGCCCCGCAGGACGAGGGTTAATATTTTCTTGAAAACAATTGATTTGTGAGAGGTTTGTGGTCATGTGTGTGTTCTGCGGCAAAAATCACGACAGTTTAGCCCCCAAAACAGTGCACCTGCATGCGGATCTAAAAGTAAAAATTTACCACACTAAAGGGGACTACATAGTTGAGGGCTCTCTAACTGTGAAAGAATAGTGTCCCTGTCACCTGAACCCCTCCCCTCCTTCCCCCCCCCCACCCCCCTCTCTTTCTCTCTCTCTCTCTCTCTCTCTCTCTCTCTCTCTCTCTCTCTCCCCCCCCACCCCTACTTTTAATTAAGCACAGGGACATGCTTCAGACTTTTTTAGTGTAACCGATTAAATGAAATTTTTGATGCGCTGAGACTTTGTTTCATCATGCATCACTCTATAAAGAGCACTTGCATCTATAATTTGTGTGCCTCTGTCTTTGTAATCCTACACTGACCAAAGTAGACATTTAGACAATCATCCAGTTTGGAACGTTTTGATTTTTTATGCTGGATTTCGTTAGTTATGGTTAGGGTTGAGGTTAAGGCCAAGAAACTCTATATTGGCAATACATCTGGAAAGAGTTAATCCTTATTACTCGAATCCAGCAAACATGAATAAATAGTTCCAGACTGAAAGAGTGCTGATTTCTATGCAGATTAAAAGGTAAATAGAAAATCTAGACATTATATTACTCTCCACGATTCTCTCTCCTTTTGTAACAAAACCTCTGTCCTCACATTTAGTTTAAAAGTTTAAATCTCTTTTTCAGAATCATTCCAAATTGTGTTACTAAAGCAAAGAATGTGCGCACTCGCATTTTCATCGGAGATCAGATTGATGAGTGCAAAGATTTGTCAAGCTTGTACTACCTTCTTCCTTTCCAGAGAGTAAGTACACTTCCTAAAATGTATTAGTTGGTTATTATTGCTATACTTTTTTCCATTAAGGCCACCCTGGGCCTGGACTGCCTACTTCTACTGATTTTTTTTGGTAGTCACCAATTTTGAACATTTCCTACCGCCATATTGAAACACTGCCGTGCAATCCCAGCATTGAGAAGAATAGGACTGACATGTAGGACTGACGTGGTGCTAGCGTGTCGTACGAGGCGACTAAATGGCAAACCAGGTAGTGACTCCCGAAACAGAGTTATCCTCCCTCCAGGTCGGGGGTTGAATCACGAGGCTAACAACCTCGCTCGTAAAAAGAACCTGTTACAGAAACACATACAAGCAAAAACCATTATCTCTGCTTGGCGGATCATGGATCTTCTCCGAATGGAGAGTTTATGATGCAACGCAGTGAAAGCCAAAAGAAAGCTGTTGGGCAGATGCCTCCACCATCATCCAAGTCTAAGTCTCTTCAAATTGGATAGTGGAACATTAGGACCCTTTATGAGGCTGGAAAAACTGCATAGGTCCCTCAAGAGATGCACCGATACCAACTACACAAACTGGGAATCAGCGAGACCCACTTGAACCAGTCTGGCAGGAAATGACAGTGATGGACCACACAGGGAAGGAGTAAGGATGATCATATTCAAAACAGCTCATAAGACATTCAGGGCTGGGAAGCTCATGGTCCAAGGAGCATCATGGCCTATTGGGAACTAAGAAAGAACTCAAGGAAAGAGATGGGAGGAAGAAGGTCATAACATGAACATCATACAAGTGTATGCCCCAACCAATGATGCAGAAGAGGAGAATAAAAATGATTTCTACAACTGCCTGCAGAGTGTGATCGACAAACTTCCAGGTAAGGACATCAACAATGTCTTGGGAGTCCTAAATGCAAAGGTAAGTTTGGACAATAGTCACTGTGAGGAAATCATGGGCAGACATGGACTAGGAGAGGCAAATGACAATGGAGAAAGATTCCAAAACTTCTGTACATTCAACAACTTGGTTATTGGACAATCTTCCCCCATAAAAGCGTTCATAAGGCCACTTGGGTTTCCCCGGATGGAACAACTTAAAACCAGATTGACCATTTTTGCATCTCCCGAAAGTTTAGACACTCACTGGAGGACGTCCGAGTCTTACGTAACATCAGACCACCATTTGGTCCTTGAAAAGATGAAACTGAAACTGAGAAGGTATGCACAAGTCACAACTGGAAGTCGTCAAAAGTATGAAGTGAGCCTTCTGAAAGACCCAATAAAGAAGAATGATTTCAAGTTGGACCTAAAGAACAGATTTCAAGCCCTTCAAGATCTGGATAAATGTAAAGTAAACGAACACTGGGACAAAATAAAAGAGGCAGTAAACGCAACTTGCCAGAACATTCTAGGACCCAAAGACAACACCAGGAATTAATGGATTTCACAGGACTCTCTAGACAAAGTCAAAAGAAGAAGAGAGCTGAAGGCCCAAGACAACAATAGTCGTACCCGAACTGAAAACTCGTTGCTCAACAAGAGTACACCGAAGTAAACCGGGAGGTAAAGAATTCCATCAAGAAGGACAAGAATACCTACCTGAATGGCCTGGCCGAAAAGGCAGAGAAAGCAGCAACAGACTCACACTTGCGGATTGTATACCAGACAACAAAAACTCTTTCTGGTAGGTTCAGCAAGCCTATTCCATACCTGCCAACCCTACAGAAAAAATGGGTAGATCACCGACTTTTGGGTCAAACTACCGATCCACCGATTTTGAGATGAAGCCACCGACTTCGGGATTCAGCAGGGTGACTGCCAGGCCCCGGGAATTTGAGAAAGTTATCAAATATTTGAAAACCAAATCCGATAACGTCCGAAAGTTCATTTTTGCCAGTCGCGATTGTGATTCATTCGGCTCCCTCCAGAGTATGTTTCTTCATGCAGACAGGCGGCTATGGTGGCAAGCGGGTGTGATACCGACGTTTGATCGGGATAATCAAGATATACTTTCACTTTCGTTACCACCCAGAAATTTGCTGGTAGTAGTTTGATAACGCAACATTAATTGTAACAACATGCAGGCTGTGCATGGCAAACGCTGTGTCGCCTTGAAAATAAATCAATATTTGTCCTGTGCTGTCACTTGTGGGAAAAAAAAAAGAAAAGAAAAGAAAGTTATAGTTATACAAGCGTCTTGTCGGGTTCGCCATTGTGACCGGTCAATGAACTTTCGCGTTCCATCACATTGTGAGCACCGGCACTTGTAGGGGTCACCAAAGTTCATTCAAAGTCTAAGCGCTGCTTAGTATAGGACTCCAGAATAGGGGGGAGGATTATTTTTTTTAAAGATACACTCGGGGGAGGGGGGTTGAAGGCAACACCAGGCCAGGGGACAAAAACTGAACTTGGAAGCAAATTTTAGTATTCTAAATTTTTGATTACCTCTAGATCTAGAAAACTCTGCAAAACGGCATTTAAACGGCATTTAAACGCGTGTTGGTGCAGGCCTTGTGTGGACTCGGGATCCGTCATACTCTTTCCTTGTAAACTCTGCAAAGACAAAAGGCCAAGGATAGGCCTAAGTCATCCAAGGCCCACCTTTTCTCCATCTTTTCTTCTTTGCTTCAGTTTTTTTTTGGTGTTTTTTTTGTTTGTTTTTTTGGTGGGGGGGGTTGTGGTTTTTTATTTTGGTTTCATTTGTGTGTGTGTTCGTGCAGGTATGAATAGGACAGGAACTGCACCAACTACTAATAGGGTAAATGCCTCTGGTAGTTTTCATGTTTGCCATTTTTTTTTCTTTGTCATTTTCTACATTTGTTTGAAGTCGCAAACACAATCATGCATATTTGATGTGGGTCAAAATAAAATATTAATAAGGGTCCCAAATTAAGTATGCGACAAGAGGTAATATAGCGTACTATATATTTTTTAAGTCAACTACAGATTTTTGGACAAAGGAAAGGACAGGACAAAAGGATGTATATATAGAGTAGAGAAGTAGAAATAGGACTAAGAAAGTGGAAACATAACAAGACAGTCACTACAGTGGAACCCACAAGGAGCACGAGGCAGGGGTAGGCCACGGGAAACATGGAGGAAATGTGTGGAAAGGGACATGAGAGAGATTAGCTCACTTGGGACAAGCTTGGAAGGATGGCCCAGGACAGAGATAAATGGAAGGAGCTTGTATGTTTCCTAAACCCTGCCAGGGGTGAAAGACATTGTTGATGATGATGATGATATTGAAAAAAGTGCCTAAACTACGGAATTAATGGATACCAAGATTTTTTTTTAATGTTTTAATTGGCCCTTTCTCTTTGATGTGTCCCCACGGCCAGTGGATCTTTTTATTGACCTCATTTATGCTTTGGCAGGGTGATTTGACTCATAACTTTGATAAACTTTCATTACCACAATTGAATACAAAGCAAAAGAGCTGGGGCTTTAAAATAGATCAAAGGAATGCCCGAGAAATGTAAATCAAATTGCCTGTGTAATTCAATTTTTGCCACTCACATACTTTTTGCTTTTGAGTTTCGGGCAAATCAGCAGGAATGACAAAAATTTAATGCTGCATTGAGATTCAGCAATTTTGATCAGGAGAATCCAATATCTACTCCCCTTTTACGTTTACTACACAGATTCTCTGATATCAGTCTGAGAATAACCAATAATTTGTCAAAATTTATATGCTCCTACATTGTATTTCATCAGGGTTTCTTGGTCAATTGGGAAATAGAAAAACAAGTTTGGGATCGCCTTTTCAGCAAAGACGTTCTCCAGGTAAGATAATTGTCCTGTGTGCTTGTCCATGATTAATTGAAGCAATTTCATATGTGAGATGTAGAAGTTTAAATTCTATGAACCAAAGATATTTGTAGGAGCACCTTTGCTCTTACATGTTTCAGATATTTACTATAGTTTGGGGTAAATTATTATCTTCTTTGGCTGTGTAAGATATTAAATTGCCTAGATTTCAGTGATCAAAGTACACTTGTTGCTCACTATGGGCCTATGTCTAAAGCTTTGTTTAATGCAAATTTGTTCTTTTATCATATATTATGCCCACCAAAAGCGAAATAATGTTTTTGTTTTAAGAGGGTTCTGAAGGTTAGCTTTATTTGCTCACTTAAAAACTTTTTTAAAAATCTTGAATCAGAGTTGCATTCTTTTTGCGGAATGTAACAACTACGACATGAAGATCAACATCAAGAAAACAGAGACAATGAAAGTTAACAGAAAGCCAGAACCACTCAGGATACACATCAACAACAACAGTCTCAGACAGGTCCAAGAATTTAAGTACCTTGGAAGTATATACACAGAGGATGGGCGACTGAACAGAGAAATTGAAACACGAGTACAAAAGGCCAATAATGTTAGTTACCAGCTTACTCCTCTACTGAAACATCCTAACGTCCCCATGACAACAAAACTCAAAATGATCAACACCATATTCATCCCAACACTCACCTATCAATGCCAAACATGGACCGCGAACAAGACATTAGAGCAAAGAATTACAACATGTGAAATGCGATGCCTTAAAAAAGCAGTAAACAAGACCAGGCGAGACAAAATTAGAAACTCAGTAATCCGAGAAATGGTGGGCACAAATGCTGTCATGCATCACACCCAACACCAAAGAATCTAATGGTTAGGACATCTCCTACAATTACCAACACACCATCCAGCCCAACGTGCCTACATAAAATTCGATGGCTACAAGGCTAGAGGGTGTCCGAGAAAGACCTGGATAGATGGAGTCAGGGAAACATTAACCACCCACGGCATCCCCCTGATCCAAGCTCTCCGGCTGGCGACAGAGAGACGTCTCTTTCTTCCCGCGACACCCAAAAGGATATAAGCGGCGGATAAAAGTAAAGTATTCTGTTTGCTCCCCTTTTAGTCTGTTCCTTACTGCCCCCTTTTCTTTTTTTTTTATTTAGAAAAAAAGGCATCACTTACTGTTGTACCTACTGACACAGGGTGTATATTGCAGGTGGACTTCAATGAAACCAGGCTTATTCTAACAGAGCCATTCTTCAATTTTCCCTCAATAGGGGAGGCAATCAATGAAGTAATCTTTGAAGAATTCCAATTTCATGCTCTTCACCGAACTCAAGGTATGTAAATGTACACCTAGGACCTGTTCCCATCTTTGCTGGAACCATGGTTCCTTAGATTTGCCCTTTCAGCATGTTCATGTCTCTTTTACTGTAATACTTTTTTACCTATTCCTGCTTGTTCGTTTTGTTCGTTTTGATTCAAATATAATTTTTGTGACATGGGGCAGATTTATTTTCCTACAAAGTTGAAAGTTCTTTTAGGAGGGGGATAACTGTGCACCTGTTGGTTGAGTCTCCCTTCTACTTCTGTCCTTTTCCTTTGTTGTTTCTGTCTGTTTGTCTTACTTTTTTGCAACACAAAATTACCATCATTATGTCAATGTCCTTCTCAAACAAACAACTTGGCATGGGTGGTTGGCGGGTGCTCTGGTGTGGTTTGCTTCCTCTTTTCTATCAAACATCTATCGTCCTTATAATATTTCTTCTCCTCCTCCTTTTTTATGTTTGTTACTCTCTTGTAACACCTCTAATCTTCAGCACTTATATGACCTTATTATGTTGCAAGTGCCATAAAACACTTACTAAAACTAAAAACAACTTGGCTGCTCTCTTGTCCGGTCGCAGCCCCCACACTGACGTGCTACAAACACCAGAAAGACAAAGAGACAAGTGGGAGTATGTTTGGCACTCTCGTCATTGACTCTGGTTACTCCTTTTCTCACATCGTTCCTTTCTACAAGAACAAACCCGTCAAGGAAGCAATTGTCAGGTGAGTTTGCTTTTGTTTTTGTTTTGTTTTTTATTGTTTTTTAAAATTTTATCTCCCTTTCACCCCTCTTTCTTTTTTAATGCTTACTTTTCATCAAAATAATTTTTTTACACCCCTTTTATCTTGAGGTATATTATTTGATTTTCGAAATCATCTTGATAACATTTTTCATAATAAAGATGAAGTGATTTTATGTTCAGTTTTTCATAAACTGTGTGTCTGTTTTTGCATTAACAGTGTAGTACATCCGCAGCGTTTTTTGTGATTTTTATTTGGTTTTGTTTTTTTGTTGCTGGTTTGTCTTTTAACTTTTAAGGGCTTTTGAATCAAGAAAATTGTTTTTTGTGTGATCTGTGTCTTGATTTATTGCTGTTAATGTTAACCCTTTCCATACGCCGTGGGGTCATTTTGTACCCCCGGGGTTGTATTCTTCACCTTTTAAAGTACTTCTAGTATGAAGATTTCTTTGAAACTTTCAGTATTTCTGAAAAAATCATTTTGACAGACTGCTATGCAAAGTGTACGGATCGGATTAAAGAGTAAATTTCCTCTTTGGAAAGGGGTGGCACGTCGTATGGATACGATAGTAAAACACGACGTACGGATAGGGTTAATGATATGACAGCAGAGTATACTCTCAATACTGTACTGCATTTTTCAGAGTCAATGTTGGAGGGAAGGTGCTCACAAACCACCTCAAGGAAGTAATCTCATACAGGTAAACATAGACTTTTGATAAGTAACATGGTATATATTTAATTCTGTATATGTGTCATGACACAGTGAAATGAGGCGCTCGTCAATTTTTAGGCTTGTGGAGTTATTGGTATCATCTTAAAGCTGGTTCATTTGCCTTGCTTTCAATGAAAAAAAAATAGCCATCTTTTTTAAAATAAGATTAAAAGTATTTGCGATTGAAGGAAGTGGTTCTAGCTGTAAAATTGGCAAGAAAATGGCTGTCAAAGTTTTGTGATTTCCATAGATTGAGAGTCCTTGGAAACTGAAAATTTACATTTTGTGTGCCTTTAATCAACGTTTTCCAGGAAAGTCCACACTGAAATGTGTTTTAAATGACAGTGAATGTGATCAGTCAAAAAGAAAAATCAGTTAGGAATTGCCAAACCTGCAGAAAAATGCGTTTTCTTCTATTTTATTATTTTGACATGTGCCAGACGTCACCACGATGCCTCACGTATATGAAACTCAGGTAATGCTTCAATTTTAGTTTAAGAGATGAATTGTTTTACTGTACTGTTTGAGATTTGGAACCATGAAAACAAAAATTAATAAATATATTTTTTCGCTGTCATTCAACATTGAAGTATGTCAAAACTTTGAAAAAATGAAACTCAGATATGCTGAAGAGTTTGATGAGGCACATCGATTAGTCCTTGTCTCGTTTTTCTTCCTAAAATAGTATCAGATTTAGTCAAATCAACACTCTGTATTAACATAATGTCCTGTTGGAAATTAAACAGTTATTCACTTGAAAACCTTGTATTTTGACTTATATGACAATGATGAATGATGGCGATGATTTGTACTCTTCCATAAATTGGTGTGCAGAGCTGTTTACTGATTATCAGGAAATAGCAAATCTTTTATTAATAGATTTATTTGTTTTTGGTTTTTTTCAATATTCATATTATCTATCACAGTAGGCAGTCAGTGTCATTTACTGGTTATCCAAATATATATTCACTGGAATCCACTTAAATGGAAAATAGTTAATCCAGAAACAGTGGTTATTGGAAAGAAAATAGAATTTTTGTTACATTTCTTTGTAAGACAAATGTTGATAAGCAGAAATATTTCTTTTTCTATTACAAAACTAATTTAGAAGGTTATCTCTTCTAAATTTGCAATACAGCCCTCAAGTAATGAAAATCATCAAGTCTTTTACACTTGAAGATAGCGAAACAGAAAAAAAGAGACATTGGTACTTCTGTGTGTCAAGTGCAGGCCAGAGAGAGGCATGGCCTGTGTATGTATATCATTAGGCCTATACACTGTGTATTGTGAAACAATTGTTGTCTCAGTAAAACCAGTACTCATACACATGAGCTCATGGAGGCATGTGATATGTTTTGTGACGGCGCTGGCTTTGAAAATAGTGCTGATGGGGGCATAAAAAGCATCTACGATTTGAAAAGTTTAACTGGGAGCAGTGGGCCTTTTCATTTTTCTAGGCGTAGCAAAGCATAGATCCCAGTACAGTTGCAGACACTAAGATTACACTATAGTGTCTGCAGGACAGTGTGCTCATCTACTCTTTCATAAAGCTTTGAATTCTTTCAGGCAGCTTATGGTAATGGATGAAACCTATGTGATCAATCAGATGAAAGAGGACGTCTGTTACGTTTCTACCCAGTTCAACAAGGACATGGAAATTGCCAGGTGAAAATTAATCTAATATTAATTTTTTAAAGTCGAAATGTCCACAGACTAGATACTGCATTATTTTTTTCTTGTTTCCCTCATTGATCAGAATTGTTTGCTTGTATGTACTGCAATTTGTGTCCTTATAATAAATTTTTATTTTTTTTTCCCGCTTGAAATTTGATGAGTATAACAATTGCATGTAGCTTTTTATGTTGAAAATTCTAACTTTTACATATATTTTTAACTTAACTCTTTATCTCCGGCTAGCCACTGACAGCGGCTCGAACGTTCCTTTACAACGACTCAGACATCTAATTATTTTTGGGCAATTTTCAAAAACAGGCCTCTTTTATGGGGAGTTCATTCATAAGATGAAGAACTATCGAAATAGGTTCACTTGTTTTGATTTAAATGCCCGTTTAGTGACGTATTTGTAATTTTTAGGTTTAGTACCAAAGAAGGGGGCCCAGCAAAGTGAGTTTACCACCCATGGAGAAAAAGAGTTAACTTGCTGCGACAGAGCATTGAAAAGGCTTGTGACTCATGAAAATTAAGAGAGCTCTCGTGCTAACTCTCTAAGAAAATTTTGATTGCTCTAGAGTGTATTTGGTACAGAAACGTTTATGTGTGTGGTGGTCTAAGAATATCAAGTGAGAGATGCAGTACTTTTAGCATGATACCACCCGAAAACTGCAAAATATTGTAATTTTATGGAGTTTGGACCTTTTATTTATTTTTTTTTAATTAATTTTTTCCACTTTTGTATCTGCAAATTGTAATAGTAATGCGTGTTTTAACTAAAGATGTTAATTTTGAAGTTATTTTCTTAGGTACCCTTCGATGTTTGTGTCCCGTGAAATATGTCATCACATCAAACGAAATACTTGAGTAATGGCAAGTTCTGGTAGTTGTCTTTATAAAAATAGATGCCCATTTTAAGCTCATCTTCTCTACTTTCCCTTTCATTGTATAGTGTAATTATAAATCATCCCGCTCTGTCTCTTTTTGTGTGTGCATGTGTTTTAATACTCAAAGGTTTCCGATTAATAACTTCAGTGTCTGCCTGAAAAAAAATTCACAATAAAAAGTGGTTTAGAATGAAGTGAGCCATTCACTTTTCAGTAAAATGAAATTGTGGTTATTATCAGTACCAGCTGAAGCTTTGTTTTACTGCTTATTGTATCCTTAGATGCACAACCCATATATACATTGACATGTATACAGGTTGTACTGTAAAAATGTTGTGATTGAACTATCTGAATTTGTTATGTTTGTTCTAACTTTTTCACTGTATTAGGAAAAAATATCCTGAAAATACTATCAGCCGAGACTACATCCTCCCAGACTATACACATATCAAGCGTGGCTACGTCAGAACGCAAGAGGAGAGCTCGAAGAAAAGTAAAGGAGATGAACAGGTAATGTCTACTAATATTTTTAGTCCAGGATGTACAACTTTTTTAGCCTGTGGGTCACTTCAGTTTGTAAGGTTTTTAAGGGGCTGTTATGAGAATAAAACTAGTGGCTGTCGTTTTTCAATACAGTATGCTATTAATAGCTTTGTTAAGAGTATATATAAAAAAAAGACAGTTAAACCTATTGTAATTTCTGGGTTTGTCTGAGGTTAGATGAGAATTGGTAAATAGAAACAAGGTGGGGATGAGGATGGCTAGTCCTTGGTATGTACTGTATTAGGACGGATGAGTTCTCTTTCCTGATTTATTAGTCCTCTTTTCTTTCCCTTTCTTTTCCTTATACAGATGAAGTAGATATCTCTAAACAGAAAAAAAACAACATAAGCGATAACAAGAAAATAGCTTCTCCTGAAATGCTAAACTGCACCTCTCAGATAGTTTGGACACATGTTCGAAATCTATTTAGTGGAAATTGGTTGTAAAAACATACTTGCAAGTCAGGGTTGAGCGCATTTACTTCAGCTTTATTGCTTATCTGTGCTAAGTGATGAATCAGCGCCATATAGTTGTTCCTTGGACGGATGGAAGGCCATGAAAACTCTTCAAATCAGCTGTGGTTGATTCAGGAATGTTCAGTTAAAGATTTAAAATGGGGGTCTTAGTTAAATATATATTTAACCATTTCACTTATACATCCACAAATTACCAAATCCAAAAAGCGTGTTAGTTTTTATCTTACATCAGGATCGTTTTCTGTAATGTTCTATTTGGACACCTAGCTACCAGCCTTACAGACTGAAGACACAAGTTTGATTCCTATGTAGGTAAAATGTGAAATATCTCTGTCTTTCTACTGGGATGTATGCCACACAGTCTAGGTTGGTCCTGACAGGCAACAGGCAAGGTTGAAGCAGCCTGCCTTACTATATGACCTAAATTGTATTGATGGGGTTGTAAAACTTTCACTGTGAACTTATGTCAGGTCATCAGAGTACAACAGCTGGAAATATCATTTTTTGAATTTCTGATGTAGTATCACTAGCCATATTGTACGGCTTCTAGACCCACAGTGTACATAGTTGTTAGGTCAAATCCTAGTTAGAGCTAAATGTAGTGTCTTTCACTTACCTAAATTTTCCTGTCTTGACATGGCTGGAATGAGTACCCAGCTAAGACTGAAAAACCTTTCCAGTATGTGTTTCAGTGCCTGTAAAATAACAGTTTTCACTGTTGTGTCCCGGTAAGTTAAAAATGTTTGGCAATGTGAAAGGGTCTGTTGGGATAATCATAGGTTGTACAGTGCCTGAAGCCTATTTTATAATAAGGATATGTACTGTAGAAATGCAATAGGTTATTATTGTTAAAACCATTATTTTTTTTATTGCTAGATGATTCGAATGAACAACGAGCGATTCGCCGTTCCAGAGCTGCTGTTTCAGCCGGCGGATGTGGGCATTCCGGAGATGGGGATCAGTGAGAGCATCATTCACTCACTCAGCCTTGTGGACGAAGGTAATAGACAGTAACAGACATGTAATAGATTCAATGGAGTCCGCTTAAACGGAATTCAGTTGGACCGCCGTATTTTCTTCAATTTAGCAGCATTGTCGATTAAGAGAGGATTTTCAAATAGAAGAAATAAAAATCAGGGGTTATATTTTCCTTCTGTTCACCTGAAAAATCATTGTCGTTCTTCCTCGTCTGAACCAATCAACTGGTTATAGTACTCAACACACCTCAAATCAAACTTTTAATGTATATTATTCAGAGCTGATGAAGTGATTCTGATAATTAATTTCTGCCTCCCAAGCATTCTTGGAACTGTGTTAGGTATGTTCAAAATTTTGAAAAATTTGATTGATAGAGTTCCTAAAATGACCGAGGTCCAGTTCGTCACTCATGATTTCAATAAGAGGAGAGACTTGTAATTTGTCTATGAAGCTCCCTGTGCTCTGTTCGACCCTGCTCACAAATACTTTTCAGTACTTTTATAGGATTTAGAAGAGTTGACTTGGAGGAGGATAATTTTCAGATTTTTTATTGAAATTTCTGTACCTCATCCATGTGCGTTTTGTCTGAATTTTTGCATAGCATTCGTCATTCTCTCCAACAGGGAGAGTTCTCCTTCAGGAACCTCTGACCTAAGGTGCTGCTTTCCTGAAATGCTTGGACTGTGGAGGGTTCCTGATCTTGTGTTTCTGTTTAACAGTTCACTCTGTGCATAAGATGAGGGAGGGTCCTGAAATCTATAGACGTCTCCTGACCTTTTTATGACAGTTGTTCCCCCACTATTCATTGTGGTGGTTGACGGGCACTTCGATGATGTGTGCTCCTTTACTTCTTTGAATGCTAGGCAGGGTTGAAGCAGCCTGCCGTCTAAATTATCTGTATGCTGAATAGTTCTGATGGGAGCACAAAAGGGTTGCAGCATTACAGCAGCATTTAAAACAATTAATCAAGCTTTTACATCCAGTACCAAATGGCAAGTCTTTGCTTGAAACCCATGAGGAAGAAAAAAGTACAAGGGACACCTGGCACAAAGATCTTGGTACATGAACAAAGATTGACTGTAATTATTTTACACTCCCATCAACACAATTCAGATCAATTTAGAGGTGGACAGACAAAGAGGAATGGACCCAATGGGGGCGGTTGAATTGCCTAACAAAGGATCTTGATAGATAGAGAGAGCTTGTTTATGTTCTGTGCTTCAAAGAACGCTGAAGGAAGATGGAAATACAAGCTTGCAATCTTGATTTGTTCTTGTTTTGGCCCTCAGAGTTGAGCCCTCATTTGCTGAACAACACAGTACTCACTGGTGGTAATGCCTTGTTACCAGGCTTCCAGGACAGACTGTGAGTAATTCCTTTTTTGCCTCTTCCTTATATCTCACAAACATTTGCATTCTCAAGATGACCATTGGCAACTATTTATATGTACATTTTCCCCTCTATATATATGGTGTTGAAAGCTTAGTGGTAAGGCTGCTAGATTTACATTGAGTTTTGGCTTCGAATCCAGGGTCAGGCCCATTGTTGTCTCCTTCCTAGGATGGGGGCTTTACCCAATTTTTCCCCTCTTCTCTCAGGTGGGAATGGGTGTTGTGTTTAGACAGAGAAAGATCTTGTCATACATGTTAAAAAATGTTAACCTTTAAAATGGCAGCTTGCCCTGATTCTACCAAGGAAACTAAGATTACAAAGAATGTTTCAGAATGTCAGGGTGATAATAAATTGTACAGTTCATCATACCTAGTTTTACAATAGATTATAAAAATATGCGCTAATACGGTTCCAATCTTTTTGTTATTGTTTTTGTTATAATTGACCTTGGTTTTTATTATCCTTGACTTGTCTCCCAATTACATCCTCTCCAGTCAATCTGATGTCCGTAGCATGGCCTCAGACGATTTTGATGTGAGCGTGTCCATGCCAGGAAAGTAAGTCTTTGGTTAACCTCCATGGTGTTTTTCTCATCAATCTGATACTGTGTCCAAATTTGTGTAGTTAATTGTTGAAGGTCTAACAAAAAAAAGTGAAGTTTGTTTATATATATATATATATATGAGTTGAGATGTGTAATGTGGGACTTTAATTTTTCTGTTTGGTGTTCCTCCTTGCCAACATTTTCACTCTCACATTCGTTTTAATCTAAAAATCATGCTTTGGGTGGTTAGAGGGCAATACTAGTAGATCCTACTACTTAAACCAGTAGTGTTGAGAACTGCAGTTGTGACCCATTTTATAGTTGGTGTAAAACCGTTTAACCAGACAAGTGTGCTGAACTGGATCTGGGTGGGTGATCTGGCTTTGGGACTTTGGCCCGTCTATGAAACCGGTTGGTAGACAGTCATGTAGACTGCAATAATCAGCAGCCTCAGTCAAAGTTCATATATTTGAACTTATCTATCCTTTGAGAAGATGATTAGACTCTTCATCTTGCATGCAGAGAACTCAAGTTTGATTTCAACGTATGGAACTTTTTTTAAATAAAGAATCTCAACCTCTCTTCTAGGATGCTGAAATTCACTCGGGCCATTTTGGCTCTATCAGGCAGGGCCAAAGCAGCCAGCCTCTGCATTGATTTTGCATGTATTACGGGTTGGGGGGGTGGGGGGGGGGGGGGGGGAATCATCTCTACCTTCTTTCCTTCACCTTTTTGTTTCTTATTTCACTGGGCCAAGTGCTCCACCTTAGAAGGTACCTGCTAGTGTCAAGTAGAATAAGTTTATACTTATATGTATATAAATTGAAAAGTCATTGTCTCTCTCTTTAGGCTCAAATGGCTCACCATAACCAATTCGGCCACCTTACTGATGTGTCTTTCTCTTCTGTTTATTATTATGTCTGACTGCCTTTCGCTCAATTCAGTTGTTTTATTTATGGAAACTCATTATGTAGTATTTCACCGTTTTGTCCTCAGCCCCATCACTTTCCCATGGCAGGCTGGTTGTGACTTGGCCGCTGACCCCAGTTTCCCGTCCTTGTGCGTCACTCGACAAGAATACGAGGAACATGGCCACACAATCTGCTCAAATAAGTTTAATGTGTAATGCTGGTTCTTTTGGGGTTGGGTTTTTTTTTCACTTTTTTTTTTCTTTTATATCATGTAACACTGCCACAAAATAAAAACTTGAATGCTGCCAAACAGGTTTTTCACATTGTTTTCATTCAGTTGTTTTTCTTCAATTTCACGACTGATGAGTTCTTTACATTTATTTTTCATTTTTTCATGCCGTGTTAAACCCATCTGCGGATAATGACTGCTACCTCAGTAGCGGTGTTACAACTGCATGTTTGAAACACGAGGGTACTGTTCCTGAAAGAAGTGAGTCAGCAATAGTATCTAATTTTCTTGTTTCTGTTGTTTTTTCTTGGGGGGCTGGTATGTTTGATTTAGTTGTTTTTGGGGTTTTTTAAAATCTATTACATTTCATTTTTAGGTGTTTTTTGTTTTGTTTAATGTAGCTTAAACGTTTTAACACCCCCATCAACACTATTTAGATCATTTAGCTGGGCCAAACCAGGCTGAGAGAGATATAACATCCCAGCAGAAAAACCAAGATACTTGAGTAATATTGTCTCCACTTAGAAATTGAACTGGGGTCTGAGATGGCCTCCTGCGTGCAACGGCAAAACGTTTAACCGCTACGCCACAGATGTTGGTATAAGATCTGAGACAACATTAAATAACAATATCAAGACGGTTGACTACTAAAAGCCTTGGGACATGGGCAAGGCAGCAAAGCTTTGGTGGTGATGATTTTATTATTTCTTTGACTGAGTCCCACAAGACAGATTTTTAATTACTCAATTGTGAGGCAGCGTGGTGAAATCAGGCACTCGTCAAAATAATCAAAGTGAAGAAACTGGCTTTTTTTCGCAGGTTTGTGAATTTTTATCGAATTCTTGTTTTTTGGATTAACACCTGTCATACCCGTTAAAGAACACATTTCTGTATGAATTTTACTGAAAAATGTGGATTAAAGGCGACCAAAAAGTAAAATTTCAGTTTCCACAGACTCTCTAGCTAAAGAAATAACTAACTCTTGGCGGCCATTTTCTGACTATAGCGGCATCTGATGCAGCTGGACCTTACCGAAATCCCCCTATTTTTGTCTATCTTAACTCAATCCACTGTGCTCGAGTTTAACGAGGCAAGGAAAGGTCCAAACTTGGATACAGCGGGAGAGATCAAGCGAGCTCTAGCTGGCGGGTGGAGGGGCTATAGGTGGGCTCCAAACAGAACAGGCAGTCAGCAGTGCAGCATTGTGATTGGCCAGTCCAGTGATGAGTGAGGTGGGGCAGGCGGCAGAGAGAAATGGTGTGGGGAGGCACGTTACGTGAGCCACTCCAAAAGTGATGTGCCATAGCTTTAGGCTTAGGCTAGGCCAAAAAGACGATAAAAGAAGAGGAGAGTGCGCAGTGCTTGATTTTTCAGTAATTCCCCTTTGCATTCCTATAGCGGGAACTTGCCTACAGCGTGATTTTTCTTCTGGAACTGAAAGTCCCGCTATAGCAAAGATAGTACAAGACAAGATGGGCCACTTCTCTCTTTGAGCCAATTAAAAAAGTGTCCTCAAAATTTGGTGGCGCCCTCTTCACAAAAGCGCACTCTTTGCGAACAGAGTTACCCTACTTGAGTTTTAAAAAATCAAAGTGAAACTAGCAAGTTTTGGGATAAATTTCGGAAGAACGTTTTTTAAAAATGGTTACGCTGACAAAAAACCTCTTCCGGAGGAAAAGGAGATGGTTTTCTTCGTTTAATTTGACTTTAGAATGAAGGGCGAGAGGTCATTAAAATAAAATAAAAAACTAAAACTCCGCACTGAACGTACCCGAACTGCTGATGAACAGCAGTCGATCTGCGCAAGCAAGGAGGTGCTATTCCTATTCTTCTTCTGGAAAAACGAAAGAGAGCTTCAAAACAGACTGCAGCGCCATCTGAAGCAAAGAGCATACTTCCTGCGGACACTTTTTAGGCTGAGTGGCCCATCTTGTCTTGTACTATCTTTGGCTATAGCCATGTTCTACTGTAATTTTACCTCTGAAACCAGGTGAGCCACCTCCTTCAATTGCAAATATTTCGACTCCTATTCGACATAGATGGATACTTTTTTTCATCAAAAGGCAGGCAAATGAACAAGCTTTAAGATGATACCAATAACTTTACATGACCAAAAAACTGACGAGCGCCTGATTCCACTGTGTCATGACGCAGTTGTTTTTGTGATACTCCACGAAATCAAGTAAAGATGAGCCCTGTTTATTCATTGTGTCTTATTGTAGCAACTTTTTCCACAATTTGACAAGTCAGTGACTGATGCTATGACTATTTGACAAGAGGACAATATTTTCCATCATCACCAGCAAATAAGGCATCAGCAAGCAAGTAATTAAGCCTTCTTCAAAAACATCAAACACGATTCGGTTCACATTTCAGAAAAGAACTTTATTTTAAAACATTTTTTAAACAAGTCAAATCATTTTTTTTTAAAGGCCAAATGTTCAAACCAAAGCAGAAAAATAAAATAAAAAGATACTTCGAAACTGATTTAACTATCCGCATTGTTGAAAGTAACAATACATTTGCATTTATATGGCCTACACTACACGACAATAAAATGATACATCTTTGATTCGCTCCACTTTGAGATGACAATGTGATTAATAGTAATAATAGTTTGGCTATGGCTTAAAGAAGACACAACTTCACGCACACACAGACACATACATGATATGATAATATGAGAGCTCAATAAACAAGGGGTGTGCCCATGCTCACATGAAACTAATTCTGTGATACACTTTTTTTTGTTACCACAACCAGACTTTAACAAGTCCCGTCATGTGCACACCCTGTTGATATAACCTGACTAAATTGTGACATTAAGTCCAACATAAAACACTCAATCTGGTCATTACCGGGTGACCTGGACACCCCTTGATGGACATCCCCACCGCCAAAACGCTTTACCAACATGTTACTTTCTTCAGAGCGTTAAGCCCAACAAGGACATTCGATTTTACCATTCACCATTCGACATGGGCAGCCTTTGATGACACCCCCTCCAAAACGTCTGAAAATGCCTACTTGCTCTCCGTCCTTGACTTCATCTACGTCTCTTTTTGCACTGCAAGGACATTCGATTCGACCGTTCACCATTCGACAAGGACAGCCTTTAATAGCTCCACCCCCAAAACGTCGAAAAACATACACTTGTTCTTCGTTGACAGCTGCCACTGCTCTTTTAGTTGAACAAGGACATTCGATTCGACCATTCACAATTCTGCAAGGACATCCTTTAATAACTCCGCCCCCGAAACGTCGAACAACGTCTACTTGTTCTCCATCCTTTACTTCACCCACATCCCTTTTTGCACTACAGGGGCATTCGATCCGACCGTTCACAATTCTGCAAGGACATCCTTTAATAACTCCGCCCCCGAAACGTCGAACAACGTCTACTTGTTCTTTGGCTTTGACTTCTTCCACATCCCTTTTAGCCGAACAAGGGCATTCGATTCGACCGTTCACCATTCAACATGGACAGCCTTTGATGACACCCCCTCCAAAACGTCTAGCAATGTCTACTTGTTCTCCATCCTTTACTTCATCCACGTCCCTTTTTATTTTTGCACTACAGGGGCATTCGATCCGACCGTTAACCAATCTGCAAGGACAACCTTTAATAACTCCACCTCCGAAACGTCGAACAACCTCCACTTCTTTGTCATCTCCCATACCCCTTTTAGCTGAACAAGGACATTCGATTCGACCGTTCACCATTCTGCAAGGACATCCTTTAATAACTCCACCCCCGAAACGTCGAACAAGACCCACTTCTCCATCTTCTTTGACATCTTCCACATCCCTTTTAGCCGAACAAGGGCATTCGATTCGACCGTTCACCATTCGACATGGACAGCCTTTGATGACACCCCCTCCAAAACGTCTAGCAATGTCTACTTGTTCTCCATCCTTTACTTCACCCACATCCCTTTTTGCACTACAGGGGCATTCGATCCGACCGTTCACAATTCTGCAAGGACATCCTTTAATAACTCCGCCCCCAAAACGTCGAACAACGTCTACTTGTTCTTTGGCTTTGACTTCTTCCACATCCCTTTTAGCCGAACAAGGGCATTCGATTCGACCGTTCACCATTCGACATGGACAGCCTTTGATGACACCCCCTCCGAAACGTCTAGCAATGTCTACTTGTTCTCCATCCTTTACTTCATCCACGTCCCTTTTTGCACTACAGGGGCATTCGATCCGACCGTTAACCAATCTGCAAGGACAACCTTTAATAACTCCACCTCCGAAACGTCGAACAACCTCCACTTCTTTGTCATCTCCCATACCCCTTTTAGCTGAACAAGGACATTCGATTCGACCGTTCACCATTCTGCAAGGACATCCTTTAATAACTCCACCTCCGAAACGTCGAACAAGATCCACTTCTCCATCTTCTTTGACATCTTCCACATCCCTTTTAGCCGAACAAGGACATTCGATTCGACCGTTCACCATTCGACATGGACATCCTTTGATGACGCCTCCTCCAAAACGCTTGGTTTGAGGGGCAGCTTCGGTGACTGACGTCATGACACCAAGAACAAGGAGGAGGGTAGCCGCGAATAGCATGTTCGTCAATAAGACCTGCAATACCTGGAAGATCATAATACATAATGTAAATTAGATGGCGAAGCGATTTCATAACTCTTGTAATTCATTATTCATTGTAAGCCTACGTTCTTCTTTTCGTTCGTACCTCTGCGAGAGCTAGGGAGTAACTGACTGCAAAATCTCCCATCTCACAGTGAAGTTGCTTTACGTACATTGTTGTTTTATCTACATGTACATAAAACAAAGCATCATCCTTTGTCTGGCTGGGAGCCTCGTGCCATTATTGAAGGTACTCTTGAAGTTTGTTCTTGGTTGTGGGTGGTTGGCAGCTACTCTGGTGTAATTTTCTCCTTCTTTTCTATCAAACATATATCGTCCTTATCTCCTTTTAGTGTTTGCTGCTCTTCTGTAACATCCCTAATCTTCGGCACTTATTTGACCCAATTGTGTTGTAATTGTAAGTGTCGCAAAATTCGAACTAAAACACACAAACTTGAATGGTTTCAGTTTTTGTAGGAATTAATACATGTACATGTATTAAATTTTGTCCTGGCGGCGGTCCGGAGAGCCTGTTCTTTTCGATTTTATAACTGCCACGGGATCTTTATCCATCATTTTAAAAATGAAAATATACTATGTCGTGGTAGGGTTAATGTTAAAAATTATCTTTTTACAAAAATGTAGTTAATTTATGGTGAAGACATTTTTTCTTTGGCACTAAAGGAAAAGTTTTCAAAACATGCGTTCAATCAGCATAATGTCTGAACAGACGGGCGTGCTTTTAAAGGTGATATTGGCCCAGCTCATGGGAATAACCCTTTCTTTAAAATATGTAGAAACCACCCATTTTTATTTTAAATTTGTTTTGTAGATGTAGATCCGGTAAGACAAATCAATACAAGTCCGTATGCAAAAGTTGGAGAATTTATGTTCGATAGTTGAGGAGACATTTCTCTACACTAGAATTACAAAGTTCTATCTGATCAATATCTAGTTTTGAAAAATTTGACGAACAAAACGTTGAGTTTCACAACATGTCAAACTTTTGCTAATGCAGTTCTTTGTTGAATATCTTGATGACAGCTCAAAAATATCTTACGATTTTGAAAGCAAATTTTATAGAAAAGCGTTTGGTTTCTGACCTCATGGTCTATAGTAACTCAAAACTGCCGAAGATGTCAGATAGAACTTTGTTGTTATTCTGTGGTAGCGATTTGACAATTACTGAATTAGTTGCGCCTCGAATTTTTACCCACACTTTAGTAATTGATTATGTCTTGTGTTCGGCATGTTACGTCACAGTTCACCGAAGTATAAACCACATATAGCATTTTTTTTTTCTCCAAATTATCTGTTCATAAAAACTTCAGAGGAAGAAACCCTTTTCAAAAGGACAATCATGCACATGTACTGTGGTTGTCTGGAATGGCTAAAGAGCAAGGACGCCTAGGGGATAGTGTTTACTGGACGTGGGAGAAAATTGAGAACTTGGAGACTACAAGAAAGAAACAACAACAAGAAGTTAGGGCAGTTGTCACAAGGGAATGGTTGTTGATAACTGTCTTTTTTCACGAGGTCTTATGAACTACTGTAACTGTCGTCATTTCCCAGTACGTCTATTTTATTTTAAATTTAAAGGTCTCTGAAGTCTGACCTGTGATTATAGCCCCTTTTTCATGAAAATAAAATTGAGGAACAAAATCGAACAAGTCAACAATATAGATAAAGATAGACTATTAAATGTAGATCTTCAATAAAATAAAAACTCTGACTTCTGCTCATTAGCACACCCTCCCCCCCCCTCTTTCCAACGTCTTCATGTTACTGTTGTTTCACCTTACTCATAAACGTTATTAGATCTAGATCTAGCGTTAAACAATGCACATTACCTTCAATAAAGAGCCTTCGGGGAAGGAACTCTTTCTCAACAAACTGGGATGGCGTTCACTGTGGTTAAAATAAAAGTAGGAGCGTTGGTGATGTCCAAGTCTTTGTTGAAGTGTGTGAGCAGAGTAACGTGTCTTCGATCCTCTGAAAACCTGATTTTATACTCTCCATTTGACTGTTAAACTGCGTAGATTTAAAATAATATCCGGCATTTGTCATATCAGCATAAAACCGAAATGACTGACAGTTTTTATTGTCTTTACGTATTATTTACTATCACTTTATCAAAGCAATCTCCTATTTTGGGTCATTCTCTAGTCCACTGAGTTCGCAACATATCCTGCTCAAGAATTGGGTCAATTCCAGTCATCTTGTCCTGGTCAGCTGCTTTGAACCCCAAAGGGATGACGTCTTATCACTTATCTGTGGAGTTTACCGGACATTGGTATAGCAGACGACCAACTGAGCGGCCAGAATTTTTTATGTCTGTTATGATCGGTTGTGAGTGTGAGAAGATGAACAGCTGCTGCATCAGAGACGCAGAAAGCCACACTCAATAGGAAACTTCTGAGGTTCATGACTACGCATTTGCATTATAATTCAAAGTATATGCACATGTATTTGCACATAAACAGTCGCACGCACGAGATTGCTCTCTCTCTCTCTCTCTCTCTCTCTCTCTCTCTCTCTCTCTCTCTCTCTCTCTCTCTCTCTCTCTCTCTCTCTCTCTCTCTCTGTCACACACACACACACACACACACACACACACACACACACACACACACACACACACACACATGTACTCCCCCCCTGCTCTCCCTCTCTTTCTCTCTCTCTCTCTCTCTCTCTCTCTCTCTCTCTCTCTCTCTCTCTCTCTCTCTCTCTCTCTCTCTCTCCCTCTCCCTCTTTCTTTTTCTCTCCTTTTTCTCTTTCTCTCTATCTATCTATCTCTATCTATCTATCTCTATCTCTCTATCTATCTATCTCTCTCTAGTCTCTCCCTCCCTCCATGATAGATAGATAGATAGATAGATAGATAGATAGATAGATAGATAGATAGATAGATAGATAGATAGATAGATAGATAGATAGATAGATAGATAGTCGAACCAATTGAAGATGGATTTGCAAGGGAGTCAGAAAAAAATCCTTTATCTTCATCCTGACATCTCCAGCCAGGATTTGGATAATTATTATTCTTTTTCCTCTGGCCATAAAGAAACAAAAATATTTTTGTTATCCCTTAGTCTAAGATGACCGTTGGGGCAACAAGGATAATCGGGTAACCACTTTTCTCCATCCTTCTCTATTATCAGCCTTTCCAAGGGCTTCACCCAACTGAAAACCCGTTCATTCCCTTATGTTGTTTTCCCATCTATTTTTCTATCTGCCTTTCCTTCTCATTCTTTGTCCAGTGCCCAATAAGATTATCTTAGCAAATCCTGTTGATCTTGTTATGTGCTCACACTACATCAATTTGCGTCTCTTTACAGCGGTGAGAAGATCTTCATAGGGCCCAATGGCATGCCTGATTTTGTCCCTCGCTTTCTCATTTTTAACATGATCTCTGTAGGAGATGCCCAACAATCTTCGAAAGCATCTCATTTCTGTAGCTTGTATCTTTCTCTCTAGCTCTGCTGTAAGGGTCCATGTCTCACAAACTTACAGGAAGATTGAAATGACCAAGGAATGCATCAGCTTGATTTTGAATCTGGGTGCATTGTTCTTGTCTTTCCGTAATATTATTATGGTCTTGAGCTTCAACAATTAATGCACCATTTGTTTGAGCAATCCTGGACAGTATTTTTAAAATCTGATCCTTCATCCGCCACCACTGAACCTATGTATTTGAAGCTCTGAAGGGCTTCAACAATTAATGCACCATTTGTTTGAGCAATCCTGGACAGTATTTTTAAAATCTGATCCTTCATCCGCCACCACTGAACCTATGTATTTGAAGCTCTGAGCAGTCTATAGTTTTTGGTAATCAATTCTAATGTCTAAGCTGATTCCTTTGATGCAGTTGGTCACCAGCTTGGTCTTTTCTGCATTGATCTCCATGCCATAAATGTTGACGATGTTGTTGACTAACTTGATAAGCTCTTCTTCTTTCGTTGCAAGAGCATCAATGTCAACAGCAAAACGTAAATTAATTACTTGCAAACCGATGTTCAGCTGACCTATGATTTGTTGCATGTTGTTGCCGTGATATTAGTGAAGAAGAAGCTTTTGCGTATGTCCTTTGCTTTAGGTCAACAAGGTGCGCTTTCAGATGCGGAAAGATGCTGTCTTTCTCACGTTGATCTGAAATTTATTTTGACTTGGTTGAGTTTTTCAGCAATCTGACCTTTCTATCCAAGAACCAAACAATAATATTTATAGCTTATTCACTTTCGTCTGTCAGCGTTAAAACAATTAGCATTTAATTTATCTATATCAATGAAACTTTGCATGGCATTTTTACAGACCAACAATGAAACAGGTTTTTTTTAAAAATCTTGATCCAGTTGGGGGTTTTTTAAAGTTGTTATTTGGGCCTTTGGAGTGCCTACACAGGATCACTAAAATGACTAACAATAAACTAGCCTGCAAATTGCCAATTTTGAGACAGCGATACCACCTTGTCTCCACATTTTAGTGTGTGAGCTACTTGTAAGTTGTAGCTTCGTCCCCCAACTGTCCAGACATCTGCACGTGAGTCTCGAAAATTACTGGCCCCGTCTCTTGAATTGGGTTTCTTTGGCGTACGTTTAAAGTGTGGTAATTTGGATTATTATTTTTTTAAAGTGTTTTACGGTGCTCGCAACTGCATAAGGTCATTTGAGTGCTCAGGATACACCAGGCATTTTCAGTTGGAAGGAATTTTTAAAAATGTTTCCCAGGTGGCCGCTGAAACCTATTCTTATCGATTTTGGACCACTAAGGGATCTTAAACGTGCGCAACTTGCATACGGGACCTCTGAGATTTTTCGCCCGTGTCCAAGAAGGCTAAGTGTAGATCTTGCCTACCATAAGATCTGGGGTGTGGCTGAAAGACAGCAGTAAGGAGCCATGGAGAAGCAGTACATGTAGAAAGGCTACAGAAAGAGTCAGGAGTCCAGAGGGAGCAAAGGAGGTAAAGGGGTGGGGGCAGAAAGTAGAGACGAAAGCAGACGACATGGCGCTCGTATAACCTTATGCTGCTGCGAGCGCCGTAAAACCTTACTAAAACTAAATCTAAGCAGACGACAGAACATTATTAGAGAGCAAGAAAGGATGTCAAAGGGGAAAATGTCAAAGAAGAACATTTTCCGTCGCTATCCGGATTCGAACCCGTGACCTATTGAATGAGAGGCAAACCCCAACCTTTAGGCCATGGGAGCCCCCTTTGGAAAATATGTAAATTTTTCATCATGCTGTAAATCCACTAATTATTTTAACTCGCTTTAGGCTAAGATCAAAGAAAACGTGTGAAAGCCTTATGGAGTGAACTTTATACGAACGGGCTTTAGGTTTTGTTTGACCTATATGCAAATACAAAGATCGAAGAAATTTAAACAGAACGATGGGGGCTCTCGTAGCCTAGAGGTTAAAGTGTTTGCTCCTCATTGAAAAGTCCCGGGTTCGAATCCGGGTAGCGACGAAAAAAAATTTCTTCTCTAACATTGTCTCCTTTCACCTCCATTTCCTGCTCTCAAGCAATGTTCTGTCGTCTCCACTTTCGGCCCCAACCCCTCACCTCCTTTGCCCGCTCCTCTGGGCTCCTGACTCTTTCTGCAGTCTTTCTACTGCTATTCCTTGGCTTCTTCCTACTGTCTTCTTTCAGCCACACCCCTGATCTTCTGGTAGGAAAGATCTACACCTAGCCTTCTCCGACAAGGATGAAAAAACTCGGAGGCCCGAGTGTAAGTTGCGTGCGTTAAAGATCCCTTGGTGGTCTGAAATTGATTAAGAGTTGGCTTCGGTCGCCACCGGGTCAAAATCTAAATACTTCCTACCAACTGAAAATGTTCAATGTGTCCAGCGCGCTCATAATATGACCTTATGCAGTTGCGAGCGCCGTAAAACACTTACCAAAACAAACAAAAAAGATTGCATTTTACCTTGTTTTAACCGCGGTCAGACGAAAGTGAAAAAGCTGTGGTAGCCTTTATCACAGCCTCTGGGGTTTAAAGGGGCGATCCTGGTGTGGTTTGGGGTAAAAATGTCATGGTGTGTAATTGCATTGTGTATATATTTGTTTGCATCTTGGCTCTTCATTATCTTTCCTATACTTTCTCCAGCACTCAGCGCGAATAACTTTCATCTTCTTCTCTTTCAGCAACAGGGTAGGCCCACTTCTGGGAGATTTTTCTACCTAGCGTAATTAACTAAAATGAGAAGACAACGCACGCAAAAAGGGGTCAAGTCAACAGCATAATTGTGGGGGCTCTCATGGCCTAGGGGTTAAGGTGTTGGCCTCTCATGCAAAGGTCCGGATTCGAATCCGGGTAGCGATCGAAAAATTTTCTTCTCTAAAATTGTCTCCTTTCACCTCCTTTCCAGTTCTCTAGCAATGTTTTGTTGTCTTCTTTCATCTCCTCTTTCTGCCCCCATCCCCTCACCTCCGTTGCCCCCTCCTCTGGGCTCCTGACTCTTTCTGCAGCCTTTCTGCTACTACTCATTGGCTCCTTCTTACTGCTGTCTTTCAGCCACACACCTGATCTTCAGGAAGGAAAGAACTACAGCTAACCTTCTCGGACAAGGGCGAAAAATCTCGGAGGGCCCGTGTGCAAGTTGCGCAAGTTAAAGATCTCTTGGTGGTCTAAAATCGATAAGAGTAGGCTTCGGCCGCCACCCGGGCAAAATTCAAAATTTCCTACCAACTGAAAAAGTCCCGCGCGCTCATATGACCTTATGCAGTTGCGAGTGCCGTAAAACACTTATCCAAACAAAAACAAAGCATAATTGTATGATTCAAGGCCCCAGACAGTAGTCGCTAAGCGACTAAACTCGTAATCGTGGGATTGCGTGTTCGGCAATCTGAGACTCGGGCCCGACGTTGTATCCTAAGGAAAGGCACTTTAGTATTTACACAAATGTTCCTCTCTTCACTCAGATGTGGACGATACCCGGAAGACCTGGTACCCGGCCAAACAGCGAAAGATGCTAGTGTTTTAGCGCCTATAAAATGGTTGCTTGCATTGTTTGCTTCCAAAGAAGTTGAGATTGTTTCAGAGTGCTATCCGGTCTGCTGGGTTGATACTATACAGAGGAACTCGGATCCAACGAAGTTGTCAGGCCTGACCTTCAATTTCGTTGAATCCGAGTGTTCATTAAAGCAAACATGGGGTTTTTGTATAGATAATACTTGAGGTTTTTATAGAGAAAATTAGAGGCACCTAGTAAGTCATGAAAATGTATTTTTGACTTCCTCAATCGAAAGTAGTTGGGTTTCAAATAAGAGACATTTTCATTTCTGCGATGCCACACCGAAGACATGCTGGAAAATTCTAGAAACATACTTTGAAGCACACGCTGTGCAAAATGGCTCATTCGTTCAAATGCACGCCTGTTTCATCTATCATCTATGACGTATTGTTTGCCGAACAAGTTGTGTTGCTGTGTATAGCCTAGCATACTGCGACGTATGATTCCACAGACCGGTGCCCAGCTCATTACGTAGATCTACGTTAAGACTAGCTTATCATTGCAATATTGACCAGTAGCCGTGGGGGGGGGGGGGGGGGGGGGGGGGCTTTGAGTACTGTGACGCGCTTGTATCTCTAACTACTGACGTTCTACGCCCAGACCACTTGTGCCTCCTACCCATACACAAGTACACACACACACATGCACACACACACACCTACACACCTACACACACACACACACACACACACACACACACACACACACACACACACACACACACACATACACACATACACACGACACACACACAGTCACACGTCATATTATTGGTGTTGGCCCCTGTCCGACCCCGACAGACGCCAAGACGCGTGTACGTGCCAACAACGTGTGTTTTGGTATGAAAGAAAGCCGCTGATTGGTCGCATAAGATATAATAGCGAATAGTAATTCACGATACAGATGCCATGGACGTTTTCCAGGATATAAATAAGTTCGTTTCAGGAGAAAAATGAGTGAACGGGGGCTGTTCACCCTGCAAGCGACTTCGTTCAATCTGAGTTTGCTCATTTATGTGTTCGTTGAAAGCAAGTTATTTTTTATTGATTTTTAAATGAATTTTGCAAACGAGGAATCCAGGTCCTATCGTTGAATCCGAGTTCCACTGTAGATTGTAAAGCCCATAAAGCTTGCTGTTGAGTGGGAATTCGCGTTATACTACATGTAATGCTATTTATTATTTTTTGTTATATCTCTAGTCATTCTTCTCCCTATTTGTTTTCTTCCTCTCATTTTTTGGGGTCTTTGTTGGGATCCTGCTCTCTTTTCTCCTTATATTTATCATTGTGTCTTCTATCTTAATTTAGGTACCATCCTCTGTGATGTAGCAGTTAGGCACTTCGCCGTCGCACGCAGAAGACCTGAGTTTGATTCTCGTGTGGAAATAATTGTTATGGAGTAGGGTATCGCGGTCATTCTGCTGGGATGCTAATATATTCCTCCCCCGTGGGTTGGCTCAGGAGCCCACTTCCTAAATGACCCAAAACTGAGTCGAAGAGGGGGTAAAACACATACATTTCTTTTTCATAGTTTCATAGTAAATGTACATGTATTTGTGCATTAAGCATTTTGTTAGATTTATAACGATAAATTACAAGTTAAAACGTTAATTAACCAAAATCGAAGAAAAAATGTGTTACTTCTTTTTTAATGAATATATAAGAGACGCTTAGGGGCCCTTGAATTTCCTGGGTCCAGACATTTATATGTGGCGTTAACGGGGCTCCCAGAATCAGACTCTGGATCGTTAGTTCATGGGTTCGGATCACGTCAGGGGTGTGACGTAACCTTCCTTTGGAACGTCTCTTAGTGCGAATTTTTCTTTCTTCACTCAGGCTATAGACAACGAAAGGTCATGTCAGTTTTAGTGTGCGAGCTCTTGATCGGCTGTTAGCTGTGTACGCTCCCCGGGAAGCTGAGAATGTCTCTGAGTGTTTTAGGGTTTGTTGGGGTAATAATACAGATTGAAACGCGCATAAGGGATATATGTGTAGAGCGGGGATAGGCCTATGCGCTATACAACTAAGTAGGACTACTTGTAGTTGTAGTATTGCTTTTTATTTAATTTTTTATTACCATATTATTTTTATTGTCATAATATTATAAAAATATTATTATGGTTGTAAGTATTGTAAGTACATCACTGTTGATACTGATAAGGCAGATCAAAACAAGCGCAACACCTGGCCTTAACGGAACGAAAGATAAGGGTGTGGTCTTCAGGTGCAGTGATAGCAAGGGGTTTCCTGGAAAATCTTTTTGTAGTGCTGTGTTACTGTTGTTATAGCTTACAAAAAATGACATGTACTTTCTTTGCATTTGAGAAAATTATTAATAGTCTGCAAGCAAGCGGATTTTCTTCTTCTTCTTCTTCTTCTTCTTTTTTTTCTTCTTTTTGTGTGTGTGTGGGGGGGGGGGTGTCTGGGACCAGGCTTGCCCAGGGACCAGGCTAGTCCAGGACCACTGAGAGTTTCGCTTCCTCTAGGAGTTGATCCAAAACGCTGCCTTGGTGGTGTTACTAAGTCTTAATTGTATTCCATTAAAAGACATCCCCCTTCGCATTGTGGGTTTGGAAACCTCCAAAAAATAATGTGCAGATATTTACAGAAATTGAAAGACTAAGGTTTGAACATTTTGTACTTTAATGTGTCCTAGCAATTATTGATTATTTTATTTTTATAGCCATTCTAGGCAAAACCCAAGAAATCTAAGAAAAGAAGAGTTTAGGGCGCTTCTTTTGACCACTGTCACTAACATTGGTGTATAGTGTATCATGTATGACGTGGCACTTGCCCTGGGCTCCACTCGAGAAGTGCACGTACAGTGCGCAAGAGAAACTGGTATGGATGCTGAACACGTCTACTTGGGAGCTCCGATTGAATACAAGGTGCCCATGTTTTGTTTTGTTTTTGTTGTTGTTGTTTTGTTTTTGTTTTTGTTGTTTTGTCTTTGTTGTTGTTGTTGTTTTTGTTTTTTTGTTTTTGTTGTTTTTGTTTTGTTTTGGGGGGTGGTACATTTTTACGGCGCTCGAAACTGTATAAGTTCATATGAGCGTACTGGACACATCAAGCAAGCGGCCAGAGCCTACTCTTATCGATTTTAGGATCAAGGGATCTTTAACATGCGCAACTTGCACATAGGACCTCCAAGAATTTTCGCCTTTATCTGAGAAGGCTAGATATTAGATCTTACCTACCATTAAATTAAGGGTGTGGCTTGAAAGACAGCAGTAAGGGTAAGAAGGAGCCAAAGACTAGCAGAAAAGTTTTAGTTTTAGTTAGGTTTTACGGCGCTCGCAACTGCTTAAAGTCATATGAGCGCCAAGGGGCAGATGTCAACCGAGACGTCCAAACGGGGAATCAGGCTTACTCTTCTCACCTCTCTAGCCTCAACAGCACAAAGTCTGCTTCGACTATCAGGGCACCCCGGAAATAGCAGTTCACAAGAGAGAGAGAGAGAGAGAGAGAGAGAGAGAGAGAGAGAGAGAGAGAGAGACAAACATACAAAAGAAGTAGAGGAAAAATGACGATAGTGAGGATGAGGGAAAAAAGCAGCAGTTCCCCCTATATGTTCCAGCACAGTTTGAGAATGACATTGATAAATTAGCCCATTTACAATTCTACTGTGCATGAGAACATGATAATATCCCCTCTTTGGAAATGGCCTAAAGACAGGCTGCAGAAAGAGTCAGGAGCCTAGAGAATGGGACAAAGGGGAGTCCGAGGGGCAGAAAGTGGAGACGAAAGCAACGACAGAACATGGATAGAGAGCAGGAAAGGGGGTGAAAGGAAAAATTTTTCAATAGCTGTCGGTTAGTTTCAGTAGAGGCTTTACAGCGCTCGCAACTGCATACATCGCTGTCAGGTTTTGAACCCCAGATCTATTGAATGAGAGGTGAACACTGTAACCCCTAGACCACGAGAGCCCCCATTCAATCTTTAAATAAGGACGTGACACGGTCCAGTCATGCCAGATTCTTATTAAAGAGACTTTTGTCAAGTCTATGAAACTGTGAAAGTGCTCTCTGGAGCTGTAGGCATTTCTCTGGGAGGTTTATGCAGTACAGATTTGCTCCACTGTGTAACGCCCAGCTCTGAGTTTAGTTTTAGTAAGAATTTTACAGCACTTGCAACGTAAAGAGGTCATATAAGTGATTTGATAGGAAAGGAGCAAACCACACCAGATCACCCACCGAACACCCACCGTCCCGCTCTGAATCCCGCATATACTTCGCTTCGGCTAGTATTTCTTCAGTTTAAAGGCTATTTAGAATGATGTGGTGTATTATCTTGCTTGAATACACAGTTTGTTCTAAAGCTGATTGTTCTAAAGTTGTGACATTGGCACAGGTTTCTTTTCCTCAGGTAGGGGGATTACAATGATTGGGTCCATTTTGTTGGCCATTTCTTTAGTTTTAGTATGTGTTTTACGGCAGTTGCAACACAATAAAATGTCCAAGAATAGAGGTGTTACAAGAGAGTAACAAACACACAAAAAAAAGGAGGGGAGATAAAGACGACAGATGTTTGATAGAAGCAAACCACACCAGAGCACCCGCCAACCACCCACTGGCCATTTCTATACATAGAGAATAAGAAATGCATATTTTAAGCTAACCCAAAGATATTTGTACATAAAACAAAACAGAATTCACAAAGGACTCAATAACAATTCGAATCTTCATCATAAAACAATGAAACTTTTTATTGTAACACTACACAAAACTATTCACAGACATGATGAACGTTGTGTGGTCTTATATTTTAAAAAGTTACAAAAATATTCATTCACTTTCGCAAAATAGCCTTCCTTCACACATCGAGAACAAAGAATGAAATTTTGACAGGAATAAGAGTATCAGACAAAAACATAAGCAATGATGGGCTGGGCTGACAAATACCTTATACTTCTTTTGCTTCAAACAAAGCACTAAGCCAAGACAAAAGCATATTTCATAACACAAGCGACAGAATTTCCTGACAACTTTCTTTCCCAACAATTCACTACAATTTACCCAAAGAGCTAAAATGGTAAGTTGGAATGAACAGGCTAGCCCAAGGAGTTACTGGGGAGTGGCAAGAGCCATTGTGGGGCTACTCAACAACAAACAAGCACCTAAACTTTTTTTTTTTAATTGAATAACAGGTTTTTGGTTTTAGTAGAGGTTTTACGGCGCTTGCAACACAAGGTCATATAAGTGCCGAAGATTAGAGGTGCTACAAGAGAGTAACAAATATAAAAAAGAAAGAGGGGAGATAAAGATGATAGTTGTTTGATAGGAAAGAAGGAGCAAACCACACCAGAGCCCCCCAACCACCCACGATTGAATAACAACAAATTAACATTCTTCCAAAGAAAGCATCGTGACATCTTGCACAACTGGTTTGAGTAGCAAGCTAAAAAATACAACAACAAAATTACAGTATTACAACAACTTAGACAAATTCATATCCTTTTTTAAAAACTTGTTCCAGAATTTGAGAGGAAAGGAAACTGAAAAGGATTAAATGCAAAGTTATCTTCCTTACATTCAACAAATTGCTTTCCTTATTTTTCCTTAAATTCAAACAGTTGCTTTCTCAATTCTGTTTACGCTCATAAAGTTGCTTTCTAATTCTCCAAACATTTAAGTGGTTGCTTTCCCTTACATTCAAATCCTGTCAAAATTGTCCAAGGTGTCCACCCACCGTTGAGAAGAAAAGTGGTTGTCTTGACAAGGACGGG
Organism: Aplysia californica; assembly: GCF_000002075.1. Lineage (NCBI taxonomy): Eukaryota > Metazoa > Mollusca > Gastropoda > Aplysiida > Aplysiidae > Aplysia > Aplysia californica. The sequence continues at coordinate 105,335 of NW_004797699.1, forward strand.
AGAAATTGAAGGACACAAAACATTCCCTTCAGAGGTCAAAACCAGAGGTAGTCACAACCTTAGGGCTGCTAAAACTCTTTATCTCCGACGGGGGTAAACCCACTATGCATGGGCCCTCTTTTGGTACAAAATCTAAAATGGATATTATATAAAAATATATATACATATATATATATCACTAAATTGGTTATTAAATCAAAAGGAGTGAACCTATTTTGATAGTTTTTCATCTAATGAATGAACTCCCTGAAAAGAGACCCGTTTTTCAGCTACTGCCATTTGACACTGAAGTCGTAAAGGAACGTAGTGGCTTCTGACTGCGAGCTGCAGGGAGCGGCTCGCCTGAGATAAGTTTTGCTTTGAGGTTTTTTTTGGAAGGAGGTGGCAAGGGAGATTCTGATTTTTTTGCAGTTTTTTTGTCATTTAGTTGGGGGGGGGGGGGGGGGGGGGTGTTAAACTTATGCCATCATCACTTGCAAATTTCAGTGTGCTTTCTCTTTGATTTGGATGCTAGAGCGCCAGGAAACTAGCGGTTTTCTTTCATATTTTCTGCCCTTGGGAAGTGGGAAAGTGATTCCATCTTGTATTATTGCTTTTGTTATCACCTAGATAACTTCTGTTTTCAAAAATAGGAAATAAACTTGTACAAACAAACTCAAGCTGGGCTAAACGAACCAATTAACCGAAAACGTAAAAAGTAGCCCTACTCTCAATGTCTATACCAGATCCAGAGGCATACAAAACCTTTTAACAAAATTGGAACTACTACTACTATGACAAAATAGGAATAACTGACCAAATGCTCATATAACGTAATTTTTGAAATATCATTTAAATTAGTTTAGTTTTAGCAAGAGTTTTACGGAACTTGCAACACAATAAAGTTATATAAGTGCCAAAGATTAGAGGTGTTACAAGAGAGTAACAAACACAAAAAAAGGAGAGATAAGAAAGATAGATGTTTGATAGGAAAGAAGGAACAAACCACACCAGAGCACCGGCCAACCACCCACATACCATTTAATTTGCCTGCAAAACAACTGTTCTAGTACGAGGTATAAAGATTGGAATCTTGGACCGACGCAACAAGATGATTCGGCATTTAACAAGAAAGATCAACTAGATATGACAAAATTGAACCACCCTTCTCTACAGAGACATCAATAAATGCAATATGTTTCCCCTAATGCACTGTGACAACAGAAAATCTTTTTTGGTCTCTCAAACCTTTTTCTTCCCTTGCAAACACTAGTTTTCCCCATTAGTTGAAAGAACAACTTGTCTGTCATATTTTTCAACCAAAACGCTTTTCAAAAAGTCTTTAAAAATTACAACATTTATCAAAGGCTTTGATCATTATTAGTACAGACCCGTATCCTCCATAATGCACTAACTAAAAGCTTCAGTCAGGCAGCTTGCCTGAGAAGGCTGATCAAACTCTCTGCTCTCCTTCGACTCACAACTGCCAAGGTGCCATGACTGCACAGTCTGCACACAAGACCCCCTAGCTTTAGAATTCTTTATCCAATATGAGAAAACCCTACCTTCAGTAAGACAAGAGGCTTTAACATCCTTTCCTACCAGTTACATCTGCATGAACCTGGACAATGAGATCAAGAAGGTATCCTGGAAAAGCAATTTCCCTATTTTTCTGTAAAACACACACAGGTTCTAGGTAGGAAAAAAGATCACAAAGTTCAACATATAAAGTGTCTTCCATCCCAACACCATCTAACCATGTGCATCTGGTCAAACTGAGAAATGTTCACAATGCCACCAACAGTGTCTACTAGCCGAATAACAAAAGCTTATTTACAGATACAATTACAACATGCAGGTTTCTGTACAGGAGTTGTGTGTATGTGTGTCTGTTGACAGTGATCGTCATAGCAGGAAACAAAGGTCAAGATGACGTGGACTTGGCAGTCTCCACACTGCCACTCTGGCCAGCCTCCTTCGCCTTCCTCACCTGGCCTGCTTTTAGCACCTCCTTCAAAAGATTGGCAACATCTTTGGCGTCCTCTTCATTTTCTTCTGAAAAAAATGTACACCAAAAACAGTAATTTTTTGGGTTCAAGTAGAAGAGAAATACGACACATCAACAGGAACTGAGTTTCCTTTTCAGATTTAGTCAATTTTACGGCACTTATAACATAAATATGTCAAACACGTGTCAAAGATTAGAACTGATATTAGAGAGTAACATGCAAAAAAAAAAGTAGGTGAGATAAGGACAACAAATATTTGATAGTAAAAAAGGAGCATACCACATCAAAGTACCCACCAAACACAAGCAACAAGGACCGGAAAAAAGGGCAAGAAGATAAGGCAAGGCAAAGTATACTTTACTGATCCTCCCATAAGAAATAGTAACAGTGTGTTTTCATCAGCTTCTGTGACACAAAATAGAAATACAGTCGGGTATGGACAACTGAAACACTTTAGAGGCTGTCAAGTGTGTTCAACACACATCCATACTTCGGGTTAAAAACCACTGACGAAAAATTAAAGAGACATCAGCCGAGGAATGGCAAACCGTACAAGCAATCCGTGATTTGAAGTTTTCTGTGTTCATGTTATCTGTGCCTGACTTTACATAATGTCTTATCAACACATCACATCCCTTCTTCCCCCTTTCTCTCCTTATCTACCTCAATCTGTGTACAATTTCATTTTGTTGTTTGTGGAAAGAAGCAGGACTCAATTAGAGAAAGAAAAGAGCCAAACAGATGGACAGAAAATAAAGAGAGAGTAATGAAGTAGAGTAGCATCGACCAACCCCAAACAAAACCAATTTTTGAAAAATTTGTTTCACCTGAAGAGAAGCCCAACTACAGCAAAGAGGATTTAGGGTTGGGAAGAAAAAGACAATAACAGAAGGGAAAGTTGGAAACAACAGACTGATACAGGCATCCAGAGGCCAAGAATAATACAATGTGTACATTACAAAAAACTGACGTAACAAACTAGTCCTACAGAAAGAAGAGGATGGTGGTATTGAGCCGGTATTGACAGGCAGTGGTAGTAGCTGTACCAATAGCAGCAACAAAATAGCCACCCTAGAGCAGGATTGTACACATGGCACCTGCTCAAGAAATATTTCGTCGAAATTCAAATCCTAAATGTTGAAAAAGCATTTTTAAAACCCCACAATGTAGAGATAGCCTACAATTGTAAAAAGAATAGTTTTCTCTCCCTCCTGAAAAAGTTAGCTTTCTGGACTTAGTACATATGTTGAACAACTTTTTGATGATTCATGTCTTTCTAAGAAACTGACATAATTTCAGAGGCACTGAGTTAAAGTCAACCAAACTCAAGTGTGCAAAATATTAAATCTCGGGAGAACGGCAGAGATACTCAATAACATATCTTCCCTGCATGGGAATCAAGCAGACGTCTTTAGAGTGATAGATAAAAGGAGCCTAACCTAATATTACTAGGTACCAGAAACTAAATTTTTAAAATAGCTGTATGCCAAATTTATCTGTTCCATTTGAAAGGCCTATATCCACTGAGCAATTTGGTACCATTCTTTAACCTCTCAGTCAATTTTTAAGAAAATGGTAGTTGTTTAAAATTTGATCAAATCTGTTAAAGTCAGTCACTGGCTGCAACCCCATGTTAGACAGATAATAAAAGAGTACAAAGTGCACTAAACGTCTCCACATTAACAGAGTACAATCACTATAACAAATATATGGAGCCTAATTTTTTGTAAAGACTGAGATAATATCAAATCAGTATTTTATCGCCTCAAACACGATGATCTGTTGTTATTTCGACAAAAACAGCGAGCGTTGACCTGGCAGGCGTCGCACCGGCCCCCGCGGCGAGCGAGTGGGCTCTATACTATAGTGCACCCCGCGTGGGGGGGGGGGTCACATGCTTTCCGAGCCTCGCGGAAGGATTGATGAAAAATAATTCCACGCTAATTACTTTATTCTAATAGGCAATAAACTGATCTTTAAAGTATAATATTTTTTGAGCCGGTATTTTGCATATTTCGTGTAAAAAATTAGCTTTGAAAATTTTGACAGTATTCTTAAAGGCTTTCTATTTAAACGCTAAAGGCCAAATTTATCCTACGGGAAAGCACCAATGAAAAGACGGTATTTAATCATCCCTCGCTCCGCGAAGCATTTGAATGTACGCGTGTCAATTTTTGAACCGGCCGTCCACGCATTCTGACTGCGAGGGGCTTCGCTTTCCTCGGCGATTCTCCAGCTCCTAATAATCGGACATATAAACAACTTACACCATTGCAACGAGGAAAAGCTGAACTTTTACAAGGTGTGCGGCATTTGGTGTTTTATAGCAAAAGAGCAAAGAAACAGCGATCGGAATTACAACGATTTCACCGATACCACGCGATCGAAAGGCCACGAGTGCCCGCGAGGCCGTGTGTACGCTACCTAATATTACACTGCACATTCCGATAGACAGGGAACAGCAACATTGCCTGAAGTGTAGTTTAAAGTAGTAGACCCACAGAAGCCAGGCAAGAAGCCCGAGACATTTTGATTAGTAGTCTGGCAGCTTATCTATCCCCTACTCCATCAATCTCACAGGGTCTACTAGACGCACCTAAAAAAAAATAATTTTTTTTTAAGCTAGATCTATCTCTGTGCTGACGCACCACTTAAGAAGTTTCTATCATCCTCTTCCATCACTGCTCAACCTATCCCTGCCATGGGATGGCCCTACAATATCATCATCTAGGACAGTCAAAGGCTTTTTTAAAAATGTCTGTTTTTTGGGGGGCAAAAACCTGATGGTGGACCAGCTTCTTGCTGCTAATTTCATTTCAATGGGATCGATTGAAAAGACCAAAATTCTCCCATATTCCCAAGCCAAACAGAAAGTAAAGTCCAACCTGCTCTGACAGCCACTTGTCCAAAACAATCACATGTACAAACGACCCCCCCCCCCCCCCCCCCCAATCATTTTTTCAATATAACATGTATAACGAACCTGTCCAAGACGTCCACCCCTCTAAGACAAACATTTTTCTTCTCGACAATGGGTTCGACAGTACTTTCATCTTCTAGCAGAAGTAAGAATTCAATTTAACAGTTAGATAACTTTCACCACGAAATCCACACATAACAATTGATTACGACACTATTCCCGAGTTTAAAAATACCCAGCCAAAAAAATCGGTTGGTCCAGCTATAATCGGCGGGTCGGAAATTTGACAATGAGCTTGAATCACAGTTGTCTTACCACTGTTAGACTCCGTGAGATCCTTCTCGAGAGCCAACTTATCATTGGCACAACGCAGCATTGCCTCATCCACAGTGTCCTCACAAATCAGTTTATAGATGCTCACTTCTCTGTGGAGAACAGAAAGGTTAAATTAGCCCCCCAACCTTGGAATCAATAACCATCTAAAAAAAAAATGGTAACTTTTTACTAAGCCTCATTGAGTTTAGAAAAATGTGTGTGTGAAAGGTACCAAAAGTCACCCCAGACCGTTTCGAGCTACAGGCTCAAAGTGACAAAAATCACATTTTTGACCAAAATGTGTTTCCATTTTTTAAAAATATGGATCCACCAATTTCTTACAATGTGCTCAAAGGGTTTTCATTGATTTGACTTCTAAATATTTTATTTTGAATTATTTTGAAGGTAGGGTATAATAAAAACAAATAATGAAAACTGCTTTTAAAAGGTGTTAAAATCTATTCTTGAAGCATGTTTTCTCTTCCCTACTATGTTTTAAAATTGAATTCCATTCATGATATTGATATCACCTGAATGCCAAATTGGAAATGAATTTTCCACGAATAAATACATTTAAAACATCTTTTTAAAAAGTTTTTATGTGTTCTCACGTTTGTTAAACTTAAAAGCTCATTTTCTCAAAACTATATTTTTATACCGTACCTCGCAAAATGTGCAATATCTCAAAAACTACTTGAGATATCTAAAAAAAAACCTCAAAGACCCCTGTGTTCAGCATTGCATTTCCTATAAGTCTCAACTCAAAATGGTCAAAATCCGACTTTTGGTACCTTTCTTAAGGCACACACACATATATAGCAGCAAATACTTTAAGGAAAAATACAAATACGGTTGGGCACAGACAACATGGACAACGAAAACTCGAAATCACGGATAGCTAAAACAATTTGCCATTCCTAGACAAATATATTAACCCTTTCGTTAACAGGGGGTATGTGTTCCTACTGTAAGCACTGATTTTTAGCTGAGCTTGTTACCCAGGACAGCAGCCTAATATCTCAGTGTTAGTAGGTGCACAGTCAAGATCTAGCATCCTCGTGAAATATTTTGGACACTGAGTGTTCGATTGTCACTTTTCTTACTTTTCTTATTCTCCATTTCCTCCCATCTTACTCATAATTTCGAATAACCTGTAAATGTAAGTCCTAAGGTGAATTTATTTGCCTTTTTAAAGTCATTTCGATGTTTCTGTTTTATGAGAGCACGTGGCCACCTGCAAGCCTAGATCTGTGTTTATCGACCGCTTGAAAGCCTAGCAGTAAAGTAATACGAGCAAATTCGGTACCAATATATGTGTCTTTTATTCCCGAATACGAATCTACGCAGCACTTGTGGCTAAAACACTGTACAGAAAAATTAGATCTAGGATATGAGCGTGACCTACATGTAACGTCATATAGGCAACCAGGGGCGTCAAATTTTACAAACTTCCATGACGTACTTGGTACGAAATAGCGCTAAAAATTATGCATTTTCATGATACAGCAGGTGCATAATAAGGCAATTAAGGGGTTATAAATTTTTCGCTACCAGTTAACCCGAATAGGGGATGCATTGAACACATTTTTCAAACCCCAATGTATTGGGGTTATCCGTAGTTTTGTACTTGAAAATGTGCAATCGTGCGTGTGTGCGTGTGTGTATGTGTGTGTGTTTTAATGTGCGTAAGTGTGTATATATTTGAGTGAGTTGTATTTGTGTGTATGTATACAAGTTGTATTTGTGTGTATGTGTGTGTGCACACATGTATATGTGCGTGTGTGTGTGTGTGCGTGTATGTGTGTGTGTGTGTGCACGCGCACGTGCACATGCATGTGGGTTCCTTGAATCCTCACAATATACATTTTCTGTCTTTCGATTTGTCCATTGTATTGAGATGATAATTCTGCAATGTACAGCAATTACAGCCTTCAAGACATTAGGCACAATATAAATTCACATTATTATTAAAAGCTATTTTGGGAGGGGGGGGGGGGAATTCCAGAAGGTGAGGATACTTTTACACGAACATGCTTTTGCACATACAGGTTACGGTAAAGTTGTAGGAGAACAGCAGGAAGTGTCTGCCAGTTTCCATACCTCTTCTGGCCCAGCCTGTGGCAGCGATCCTCAGCCTGTTTGTCATTGTAAGGGTTGAAGTCAATGTCGTGCAGTATGATAGTGTTGGCAGCTGTCAGATTGATGCCCAGTCCCCCGGCCCGGGTGGACAGGAGAAAGACAAAGATCTCCGGGTCTACATTGAACTTGTCAATCAGCTGTAGCCTGAAAAGAAAACAGAAAAACACAAACAAATATGTAATTGCTGCCTTAAAGGAAGACCCGGGTCGGCGATCCAAGGCAATATCGATACAATTTTTCAAACTATCCAACTTTTGTTTTTTGCGGTTTTTTGCGGAAAAACATCCTTTGACATCTGTTCTATGGAGTCAAAATGAAGAAACTGTTGAAAAAACACCCTAAATGATCTAAAAGGCCGTTTGAAAAGTACAAATTGCTCTAAAAATCCTTTTAAAAATCCCAGTTTTTTCTGTTTTTCTCAAAATCTACTTTTTGACATATGTGACCTGGGTGCAAGGAGTTTTCAAAAACTACAGAAGCTAGAAGCTTCAAATTTGGTGTACAGGTGTTTTAAGATCGATGCTGGGGATCTATGAAAGGGAATTGGGAAATATTGGTGAAATATTCAATTTTTTTGTAATATGTACCTTGAAATTTCGTCAACTGACTCTAGGGGGTCCAATGACTTTGGGCTAACATTTTTAGTTTTAAAGATAGGTCAAAATCCTTTCATGGGTCCCCAGTTCATATAGGTTTGTACTTGTGTGCCAAATTTCAGGCTGATAATTCAATATTTACTATGAAATTCTTCTGCACTAAGAAACTGGTTTGAAAATCCAAGATGGCCGCCACAGAGACCCATTTTTTGGAAAAATTCAACAAATTCACCCCTAGTACATCCTATTTACCAGTGAACTTCTTGCACAATTACATGAAATTGAAGAAAAGTCATTCATTTTGAAAAATTTTACGGGAGTGTACGTCTTGCCTTAAAAAGCTTGTGAGAATTTTTTTTAATGGTCTGTTAAAATTTTTAAAGATAAAGTTAACATGAACACAGAAACATTTACACAAAAAAACAGCACATTGAGAACAGTAAACTTTGCATAACATGAAGTAAATTGCACAGACAAAAGCAAATAGATGCTACTATATATAAAATCATAATGTTTGTCACTCAGCATCCCACCTCCTTCTTTCCCATATAGTCAAGAGATACAAAAAGAAACCAATATATATCTCTTAAAATAAATAATAAGTAAACTATATTTTCATAGCCCATAAAACGCTCAACAGCCAGCTCTATGAGCTTTACAATCTTATAACTTAACCAAAGTTATTTCAAGCAAATGAAAAATGAATCTACTTAAGCATGGGCAAATTTTTTATACATGCATGTACCATAGACAATAAGTCTGCCCAAAAAGTGACCCTACACAAGACTTCCAGCAACCAAGCAAACAACGTAGAACCTTGGAAAGTCCTCAAATATTTCAAATTTGGCCCAATCTGTTTAGCTGAACAACTTGTGGTAAAAGTTCATTTGGAACCTACTCCCCAGTTCTTAAAAGCAGTTTCTAGGCATGATGTCAAAACTTCCCAACTGTGGCCCCATGGAGAGTAGAGACGCTGAATGTGAGTACTCCGTCAATTAAGATCCAAACGGGAGGTATAAGTTTTTGTTCACCAACTTTTTTTCTTCAGGGTATACCCCCCCC
>NW_004797699.1:114454-119377 GCF_000002075.1 Aplysia californica
TTCTCTCTTTCCCTCTATCTTTCCACGTGGGTGGTTTGCAGGTGCTGCGGTGTGGTTTGCATCTTCTTTCCTATCAAACATCTGTCGTCCTTATCTCCCCTTCTTCTTTTTTATGTTTGTTACTCTCTTGTAACACCTCTAATCTTCTGGCGCTCATGTGACCTTAAGCAGTTGCGAGGGCCGTAAAACCTCTATTAAAACAAAATATCTTTCCACACAGTAGCATTTCCTCAAGTCCATTCGATCTATTAGATTTATGAGGCCAAAGAATCTCAGTTGTCTCTTCCTGATGGTTCTGATTATAGATCTGTCACAATCTGCCATTTTAAGCACTTCTCTATTTGTCTTCCTGCAACAGCTCAACAAAACCTAAAAAACTCAACATGACGTCTGTTGAGCTGGCACCGCGTACCTCAAGAACGTAAAACTATTACTTTGTCCTTCGAGAACACAGACCTGTCTCCTGTTTTATTTCCCTTCTCAGTTTTGTCCATGACGTTCTCGGAAAAAAAGACCCAACCAAAAACCTTGCCTCATTTTCACTTTACGTCTGCGTTTTTACCCTAAATTTTCTCCGCAAAATAAATGCTCATCAGTTCAAAAGAGTGCTAGTAAAACGTCCGTTAAAAGTGTTGTGCAATGTTTCTGATAGAAATAGATGAGTTTCTGTCTGCGCACCACGGGTGGTAGATTATTTCGATACATGACGGGTTGGAGTTGCCAGCAAGATTTAGTTATTGGAGTAAAAGGAAACACATCAACAGGATAACGGTTATTTAGTGCAGGGTGAAGGCTAGCAAGACAAAGAGATACAGCATATCATTCACAGGCTAGTAAAATATACTGTCTGGAGAGCAAAAGTTTACAGAAGAAAGAGAAATCCCAACAATAATTAATTCCTTTGGCGATTGCATCTACATTATAAACTATTCCTTGCACTTTTGGTCAACATTTAAAAATTAAATTTCGACCATATTGTTCTTGAGTGCATTGTCACGCAACCGATACCACATATATTAAAAATAAACGCATTTGGGATTTAATACGTTTTAATCGCTAGCGGACAAAAAAGAAAGAAAAGAAGAACAATCATGCCAGTGGTGCCCTAAACCTTTTCCCTAAACCTTTCGCTATCTTCATGCTCGTAGTACATTCCTGTCTTTTCTTCTCGATTCACTACGAGTCTGTCTCTCTGGCAGTCTTTATCTCTCTTTCCATCTGTCTCTCTTCCAGTTTGTCTCTGTGTCCCTCTTTCTCTCTCTGTCCTCCTATCTCTGTTTATAAGTCTGTCTCTCTATCGTCCCTCTTTCTCCCTCTGTCCATCTGTCTCTCTATCAGTCTGTCTCTCTATCGTCTCTCTTCTCTCTCTGCCCGTTTGCCTCCTTATCTGTCTATCTCACTATCAGTCTTCTCTCTATAAGTATTCCTCTCTACCGGTCTGTTACCATGCCTGTCCATCTGTCTCTCCATCAGTCTATTTCTCCGTCCGTCTATCTCTCTATCCGTCTATCTCTCCGCCCGTTTGTCTCTCCATCCGTCTGCCTGTCTGCCACCTCGTTTGCCTGCCGGCCCCTGCCCCGTCATTACATCACCACTCGTCCTTTTCCTCCCCACCGTCTATCCATCATCCCCCCCCAACCGCCGCGAGTCATCCCAACCAAAAGCTCATCATCTTACCTGTCAGGCACAGGTGTCTGCCCGTCAAGCCTGAGGTACTTGTAGCCTCGCTGCTCCATGTACACTTCCAGAATGTCCAGCATCATGGTGAACTGACTGAACAGCAGAACACGGTCGCCCTGTCAGAGGGAAAGATGGGAGGGAGGGGGCAGGTGGTTAAGTATCACAACAGCATTCTTTTCTCTTCATTGCCAGGTGCTTTAACATATCTTTTTTCAATTTTTAAAAGCCATAAGTCTTGTTATAACAAGACAGTGACAAACAAACAGAATTTGATTAACCTCAAATCTACCAATGTACAACTTCATTCAAAGACGTAGGTTTATGACTTGGTCCTATTTGCATATCATTTCTCAAAATTACAAGTTCGTTTACAATAAATTTTGCCTAAGACTGGTTAAACCTACAAAACTAAAATGCATAGGAGCCATTCTCAAGAAGGCAACTTAAAAGTGTAGCAATAAGGCTATTTTCAAGCACCCAATTTTTATGCTTTTCTGGCTTCAATGCAATCAAAAATGGATATTCAACTAATTTTTGAGTCAGGATGATAATCAGTTATACAACTGGCACAGGAAGACTGATCAATTTAAAAACTTTTCATGTAGATAATGAGATTATGTCCCTTTTGTACCATTCTATAATCGAAATTGTGTAACTATTTGTATTTACTGCTTGCCTGGAGACTGTAGGGTGAAAGACAAAGAAAATATTGACCGAACCATTTACTAGAATTGATGAAATGTACAAGATAGTAGGTATAAAAAGTATAAAAGAATAAATTTAAAAAGATAATATTATAAAAGACCCATCACATCTCTTTCCACACAAAATGTAAGACCACACAGCAGCAGATACTACCACTAAGATTACTAAGAACAAAGAAAGAAACAAACAAAAGAAGTTTTTTTTACTATCAAGTACAAGGTTACTGTCAGAATAAACATCAATGTACATTGCTGTTTTGAATATATACATGTATTTATAAAACTCAAAGGGTCTTGTGATAAATTCCTGCATGTGGTCGAAAGATGCATCTGATATGATATGTACATTATTGTCAGCTTTACTTTAAAAATTCTTTTCATATTGAAGCTTAATGAGAGTAATAATATATAATTTAATTTCTATGTATACCTGCATGTGGGTTTTTTTCGATCCTGTACAGTCAAAAAATATTTCCCTCTGGAACAATAAAGTATCATCTTATCATTTTATTTTATCTTTAATTCCTGAGGTCCTTGTAGTAGCCTGGGGGGTGCCTGCGGAGCCACTGAGCCGCCAATAATATCGAAACATTGAAAAGTTAGCTTACCTTTTCTTTCATGTTAGGCAGCAGTCTGTCCAAGACCCGCAGCTTCCCAGAGTCTGTGATGACACTTGGATCCAGAATAAACTTCCCAATGTTTTTCTGTGAATATAGTAAACGAGACCATAAAAATTTATGTTTAGTTTTTGTAAGAGTTTTACAGCACTTACAACACAATAAGGTCATTTAAGTGCTGAAGATTAGAGGTGTTACAACAAGAGAGTAACAAACTGTAACACAAAAAAGGAGGACAGATAAGTACGAAAGATGTGTTTGATAGGAAAGAAGGAGCAAACCATACTAATACTAGTGCACACACCAACCACCCACAAATTTATGTTTATACACTGCTTTTAAAAAAAATGTCCTCTTCTATATTCCAACTTTGAAACAGTATTTCTGTAATTTCTTTGTCTTCATCTATTGATCTGAAATCTTGCGGAGCCCCTTTCTAACCATAAAAATGTCGGTGACATAATAAATCTACTAACCAGAATCTCAGATGACCACAGCTTGTTTGAAAAAAGCATAATGTTTAGTCTGGAGCATTTTCTACTATCTAAAAAAAAAACAACTAAAAACACAGTTTTTAAAAATACTTGTGAACTCACTCAATTATCAAATCTGGTAGAGTAAAAATCGATTACACAGCTTGCTATATTACATCAAATAATGCAAGAGCTTTAGGAGAAATCATTCTTACCATTCTTAACCAATCAGTCCCAAGTCAGCCCTCAAAACACTAATTTGCTTACATTCCAAACATTTTTCCCACAGAAATGTATAAAATATTAAAATAAGACTAAGAAAAAGATTGAAAAAGACTCAGTTACATAATGACACTACAGATTGTCTGGCTGTTTTAGAATGACAGGTGAGTCAATAGAAAGGATTTCTACGCCAAAATTCCCTTTTCTCCCCTTTTACTCTCAGGTTGAACACAAACATCTCGAAAATAAATCAAAATAAAGTACACAAAAGAGTTAGGTTGTACCTTTTCAATTGAAATCTTGAAATAAAAACAAAAATTTCAAACTTTCAAGAGATAAGAAAAACAATTAAAACCTACTGAAGTTCAACATTTTACCCTTCAGGCCTTATCGCTCAGTAGAGCCCAGTTCATTTGATTACGGTTGGCGCTGACACAAATGTGCATGCCCCTAAAGCTGTATCTAGCACTTCTCGTACAAGGGAATAACAAAAGACCAGAAAGTAAACTCCACAAAACATCCATGTCCAGCATGACAGTAATACATATAAGGAATTGTAAATTTAAAAAAGCAATTAGAACCTAAAAGAATCTGAGAGTGACTTAGGACAAATAACAGAGTTGGAAAACTTTTAGCACACGACATGCACAACAAAGTGTCTGGACGAAGACTTTGGCAAACAGTAATCATTGACTTACTTCATACTGTTTGCACAAACCGAGTAGCTCAAAGTCGTTCATCAAGGACATGTCCTCTTGGATGAGCTCCGGCAGCGCTCCTCTATCCCTGTGTGACGGCTCCTGGGAAATAGAAACATGACAAAATGTAAAGAAAAATAAGCCTAGCATTTTACCTTTAGCACAAATACGTGTCACTGGACAATGATAGGAACAAAACGTACATAAAGTTATTTACAAGGTATATCAACATTACATAGTGCAAATATAACAACCACATGGATAATACAACAAATAATATTCCATTGCTGGTCGCCACAGCACAGCGCTCTGAAGCCAATTGTAGCTAAGTTAAAGAAGGAAAATGGGATACAAAATACATACCTTTACTACAGATATAACCTCCAATCCAACTGAGCAGAGAATAAAACATAACATTTTTCTGCAATATCTTACCCCTCAAATAGTGCAGTTAGGTGTTGTTATTGAGATTAAGAAATCAGTACATTATAATGTAATCTTTTCAGAATACCCTCCCCCCAATCCCCCC
>NW_004797699.1:119477-136012 GCF_000002075.1 Aplysia californica
CCATTACACTTGACAAATAGAATCTTTATCTCATAAATTGCTCTCAAGGGCTACTGACAAAATGATCTAAAGTTTTGGAGCAATCTTAACGGTAGTTGTACAGTGTAAAGGAGAAAATTTTCTCACCTTTGCTATTCTTTTCGACATCTGCTTCAGTTTATCATCCGTGTACAAGTTTCGCAAAAGCAACGGGTGATTGGCCGCTTTACGGAACTGCATGAAAATACCGACTCCACCTGTGGAGGGCTCTGCATTCTCATCTGACAACTCTTGTGAATAGCGGGCCACCAAACTGTCGTACAGCTCCTGCTGGATGGGGATCATAGAGCAGCGCTCAATGTTCTCTGTCTTCTTGGGCAGCTGGTTGAGAACCTGGGGATGGCACAGGTCACAGACTGAGAGAGAAAGAAAAAAAAAAGAGAGAGAGAGAGAGAGACAGAGAGAGAGGGAGAGACAGAGAGAGAGAAAGACAGAGAGACGGGGGGGGGAGAACAGAAGAGAGAGAGAGAGAGAGAAAGATAGAGAGAGAGAGAGAGGGGAGGGGGGAGGGAGACAGGAGGGAGAGAGAGACAGGAGAGAGTGATAGAGAGGGAGTGCGAGTGGGAAAGCACGAGAGACACACAACTTAGACCATTCAAGAAGGGTTGAATGCTTCAGTTGTGCCTGACAGGGCCAAACCAAGGTTGAGAGGGATACATCGTCCCAGTAGATAGATGTAGATAATAAAAATCTCGTAACACGGGTATCAAACTCAGGTTTTCGGGAAATGACAAAGCGCTCAACTGCTGCACCATAAACACTAGTATTCAATATAAATCAATGTGTCCTGACGCTGTGGAATCAGGCCCTCGTCAATTCTTGGGCATGAGGAATCATATGGTATCATCACATTCATTTGTCCTTCTTTTGAAAGAGGTGGCTTCAGAGGTAACATTAGTGAGAAAAATAGTCGTCACAGTTCGGAGACTGTCATAGCTTGACAGTCCTTGTAAAGTGAAAATGTACGTTTTTTGTGCCATTAATCAACAATTTTCTGTAAAATCTACACAGAAATGTGTTTTAAAATTCACATTTTAGTTGTTGAGCCCCCAAAAAAAATTCCATAAAAATTGACAAACCGGCAGAAAAATGCCTGTTTCTTCTGTTTCATTATTTTTTTGATAAGTCCTGATTTCACCCCGACGCCTCACATATGGTAATGCACAGCAACAACTATAAAGTAAAGAAAAGAAAAAAAGAACTCACATTTTGTTTAAGTCTTCGTAGAATGAAAGGCTTCATGATCCTTTTGGCTTGAGCGATTCTGTCCCTTTCAAAACGGCTTTTCTGTTTGTCCTCGGACCTCTGGACAAGACCAAAAAAGAAAAAGAAAACAAACATAGAAAATGTTCTTGTAATTTTGACAATAAAAAAAAGTGTGTCAGTTGAGGATGGCAACACCTACTTGGAGCAATCACAAATTAAAAACAGTTCACAAAAGTGGCTAAAGACATGTAGCCGAGTCTACTGGCAAAGTTTATTTTTAGGGGAGTTAAATCTGAATGACAGTATAGATGCAGCCCAGGACCTGGAACCCATCCAGCAAACTATATAAAATGCAAAATGGAAACAAAGTTAAAGGACTGAATCTATAGAAATACATAAAATAAATTAAAACCTTAAAGGAAGGCAAAGTCAAATGGAGTGAACTAAGAAAATGCACAAATTTACTTTTTTTAAATGAATCTGACGTCATGAACTACAAAAATACCAGGACAGAAATTTACACAAAGTAGAACAGTGTGAACCACAAAAATAGCACAGACGTACAGTAATCATAGCAAACACTTTCTTCAGGTGCTCCGTCTTTCCCTGGAAGATCTCTGGCATGACAAAACACAGCAGAGACATCAGCTCCAGAAGGTTGTTCTGTAGCGGAGTTCCAGTCAGTAGAAGTCGGCGGTCAGCCTGAGGAAGGAGAAGAGAAAAAATGTTCTCTTGTCTCAGTTTTCATTTTTAAGTTGTTTTTTGGGTTTTAGTAAAGGTTTTACGGCGCTTGCAACAGCATAAGGTCATAGGAGCGCCAGAAGATTAGAGGTGTTACAAGAGAGTAACAAACATGAAAAAGGAGGGGAGATAAGGACGATAGAAGTGAAAGGAAAGAAGAAGCAAACCACACCAGAGCACCCGCCAACCAACCACAAAATCATTTTAAGTTGGACACCATTCTCAGAATAGGAACACAAAAAGACTCTCTTTGCAACACGTGTACAGTATGTTTTTAAGATCCTGTGGAATACATACTCAGGCAGTGCCGCATCGACACTACAGCAGAAGTTGTGTGAGCTAACAGAAAAACTGAGCAAGATGGCTTGGAGTATGATAGATAATGGACTTCAAGCGTGGTGCAGGAATCAAGAAGAAGAACAATTTTTTGAATGATACCCTTCTCAAAGCCATGCCACTACCTAAGTTGGTATCAAGCTGGAGAGCAAGGAGAAACACTCTGGTTTGACCTGTCAACAAAACATTTTTGAACCAGGGTTGAACCAAATTTCAAACCCACTTAGCTTCATTTTATCAGAAGCTTTAGTTATATCGCAGGTCAAACTCGTTAATCACCCTGCAGAAATGAAAAGGATGACAGACCTTTACAACAGCAAACTTGACACTGAGACATTTTTACTTTTGAACAAATAGCCTTGCACTTAAGATCAAACTCTCGGAAATAAAATCATACGAGATCTTCTTCCACTGAACATTTTTTTTAAAAAAGAAACGAAAATAACCTGATGACTTTCGAAACATTCATTCAAATCACTCACAATAGTTGGAAGATAATTCAACAAGTACTTTTTTGTAAATAAGGCTGACCAAGGGCACATTTAACATACTGGAACAGTAAGCAGATCTTTATTTAGGTACACCATGGTCATAAAGTATAGAAACCATAGAAACGACGACTTAACACTCCCTAATGACAACGATATCAGTGGAATTCTTTTTTTTTTAATGGAACCAGTAATACGGGGGGGGGGGAATACGGGGGGGGGGGGGACAATGAGGGACAGGTACCACAAGCAGCTATAAAATCTTTTTAAATGCTGTCAGTACTCACTGCAATCTTCATAAGGTTCTGGAAACGTAGAGAAGACATGTTCTTCAACATGTGACCCTCGTCAAAAACTGCGTAGTGAAATTCAAATTTCTTGAAAAGCACCCTGTCCTCGACACCACCCGTGGCCATATTGTACCTGTGCAGATAAAAGAAGTTATCGACACAAATCACGGGAAGCACTAAACACAATTCAGTCTGGAAATAAAAACAACAAACACCCCCCCCCCCCCCCCTCCAAAAAAAAGAAAAGAGAAAAATATCACGTCTAGCCACCCGTAACATAAACACTACAAAATATACTTCATCACACCATTAGAGTTATTTGGGAAAAGATATGATGCTAATATGTCCAAAGGAAATCATTATATTTTTAGGAGGGATGAAATGGTGATGAACTATGTCCAGAACGGATGATGATTGTCTATGGGAGATGCAGATATTCCTCGAGAAATGATGCGTCTTATTTTCCATTATCACCATTTACTTGAAACACGAATGTGTCAAATACATTTGTCAACTTTGACATGTTCCAGATATCCCCACTTTCCATACACCCATTATATTCAGAAATGGCTGCCAGAAAGGCTAGAAAATTAAAATTGAAAGAGACATTCAATCAAGTAAAGATGAGAAAAAGATTCCATCGTGTCTCCATCCTCAAACGAGAGACATTCATGCTTGTGTGTCAAAAGAGAACTTACGTTGTCAGGAGGACATTGAACTCCTCTCCTTGGAAAAAAATGGAATGTCGGACAGCCCTGCGTTCCTCCTGAGAGCCATAGTACACTACAACTTTGAGAGAGGGACACCAGAGCTGTAGTTCTCGTAGCCAGTTTTCTGTAATTAAATCATGCAAAAAATATTGTTAAAAATGGCTTTTTCTTTAAACCTTTGAAATTGTTTAACATACAAAAAAAAAAAGCCAGAACACTTTGGGCCCATGAATTAGCATTTAAAAAACGACAAAAAATTTGGTTGACACTGAACCTTTGAAAAGCAGACTTATATCATAACTCCCATACATTAACCGTCATCACTTGAGTTAGTCAGTATTTCAAATTTCACACATCTATGCGCTGATCTGATCACAACTTTTTTGAATTTTCAGCAATTCTTTGAGTTTCTCCAAGTTTGGGACACCTGGTCTGAAAGAGCTAAAAAAGTTAACGTATAACAAGCCAAGTTTGAAACTAATTGTCAAGTAAGGGACAACAGAAATGAAGAAGAAACCTCACCTATCGTTGAAGAAGGCACAATAATGACATGCGGCCCTTCTTCTCCGTGTTCCTTTAGGTGGGCAATGAAGGCAATGGCTTGTATGGTCTTTCCAAGTCCCTGGATGGAAAAAACAATGATAATGACTATCTCAATGACAAAATAAACAATAAAATAGCTAAGGCAAATGTCAGCGTGGATGGAAAAATAAAGCATGATAGTCATATAGTAGAAAGATGACCAAATGTTTCAATGTCATATTATCACAGACTTTCACTCAAGAGGGTTACCATTTATTCTGAAAATTCCAGAATTCAGTCATCTTCTTAACACTTTGCTGCTCTTCCAACATTCTGGATGCTTTTCTTGTTTCCTATTTTTCAAAACTAACATTACTCCGCAATAACTCCTCACCTGGAAGGACAATTCATTTCAATTTATTTTATCATTTCTGTCTGTCTCCCAGGAGACCTACAGCAGCAGTTAATAATGCACTCAAATGCCCCCTCCCCCACAAGGTTGGAAGTATTTCACAACCGCACCAACATAATTTAGATAATTTAGGAGGACAGGCCCCTTCAACCCTACCTGTCAGCACCACCCATGGCTGAGTGGGATACAGTATCCTAGCACACAGAAGGGGATACTCAAGAAAATAACTTTGCATGTATGGTATACCAGGGCTGCCCATCTACCAGCACTTGTTTTAGTAATCGGCAGATAAAAAATTAGTAATGTGTCTTAAAAATTCCAAATATGACCATGGATTGTCTTCTTCCCTGGATTATCAAGGATAGGGCTAGAAGTCCAGCAAATACAAAAGTAATACAAACAAAGCCATGATGAAAAAAAGCTGATATGCCATCATGATAAAGGACGTGATCTGTGTCTTTATAACAAAACAAAAAAAAACCTCAATTAAATCAAAATTTAAAACAAATCTCACATTTCTCAATTGAGCTTCTAGCACCAACAACCAAGAGTTGGTTGGGGTTGGGTTTTTTTGCAAGAACACTCACCATTTCATCTGCTAAAATGCCATTCAGCTGCTGTTCATGCATGATACGAAGCCAACTCACTCCTATCAATTGATATGGCTGTAGCTCAAAACTGTGCAGATGCAAGGAAAGAACAAAAATAAAATAATTCAGACACACACACGTTTTGTTTTTTAAATTGTCACTTATAAACATGACAACGCATAAATTCACATGACAAAGAAAAGGTTTGCCATAACATTTGAACACTATAAAAAAAAACGCTTTCTTTCACTGAGATGTGAGTCACATTTGAGACCTTTCAGTCTATTTTAATAAAAGAATGGGTATAACAAAGAATAACCCTCATGTGATACTAAAACCTTTTTTAAACAGAAAATATGTGAAGCGTTCTCGGAGTCCCAACAGAATGTGCGGAAGGTTATTTTCAGATTATATAAAAAAAATACACCTTGAACTTTATTACAACTCTACATAAAGTTTTATGAAAAAGAGTGTCATCGCAGTGAAATCAGGGATTCATCAAAATAACGAAATGCAAGAAACCAACATTTTTCCACCAGTTGGAAAAGGAATAGGTAAAAATATTCTTCTGAACATTTATGCACAAATTGTTCTTATGACAAACAGAGGAAAAGTTTTGCTAAAATTTGGATAGATGGACACCAGTTTTCAAGACAATCACCTACCATAGCATACCATACATGAAAGAGAAATTGTTTAGTTTATTAGTTTTAATACGAGTTTTATGACAATTGCACACAATTAGGTCACATAGGTGCTGAAGATCAGAGGTGTCACTAGAGAGTAACATACAAAGAAAAGCAGTGAGAGATAAGGACAAACACATTCTACGTGGATATGTACAAGAAATTCTTACGGGACATATAACTTCAAAAAATTTTCAACCCCCCATGAACACAATTTAGATTGTATAAGATGCAAGGCTGCTTCAAGTCGACCTTTAAGAACCTGAGCACAGTAGAATATAGCAGGGGAATAACATACCTAAAGAACACACCCGCAACCAGCACACACACGCCACTCCTCCGACGGGAAATGAACTAATGTTTTTGCATGCAACTCTGAAAAGCGCAAGCATTGCACCAAAGACTCAAGTCAAAGACAGTAAAATTCATTTTAAAATAGCCAGATGTGTGAAAATTATACGGCAAACAAGTCAAAGACAGGCTCCAGACAATTTTCCAATACCAGCGAATAGTTGAAGCAAGATCACTTACTCTTTGTTAAGCAAATCTGGCTGCTTTGCTATTCTGTATTTATCACCGGCCCCTTTCGTGCTCTGGCCTTCCGTCAGTCTGGAGACAACTAGGCCCATTTGTTGGGATATACTTTCACAGCGTATCATGAGTCGTCGAATGGCATTGCGCACTTGCATGATTTCTTTACAACCAGAGATGAGAGATGTCGAGAGTTGCTTCTCAGAGCTGAATTTTTCATACTGCAAGAAAAGATCAAACTTGACTTGGGTGCATTCATGAGCTACACTAATTAAAATCCAAAGTGATAAACGGGGTCCTGCACTGTGAAAACAAACAGTTTAATGTTTACAATAATTTTTATTGTTCTGTTAATTCCTTTAAAAGGGTAGCATGATATAAATCATCTTTATTTGCATAGCTCTGCAATATCACAGCACCATCTAAAACATATCAACACCACCAAAAAAAACCCAAAACCGATCTCAATATGTCCATCACTCCCTGTATAGCACAACTACAAATACAGCCAAAGTGTTATATTATATGCATAAGATAATTTGTAGAAAAAAAAACCAAGCTAGATGTTTTTGTTCAATCTCTGATAATGCTAGTTTTTCTGTCAACCTCAACGATAAAGAACAAAAAATGATTCAGTCAAACACAAAAACAGAAATGGACGTCATTTCAATATACCATTAATTGCTAATACATCCAAACATCTTGAAATGAGCTGACCAAATATTTAAAATATTTTAGATATTGAAACACAAGATGAAAAAATCCACTTTTTTGTAAGGTCTAATAAAGCTCATAATATCTTTCGACTTACCAAGTTCTCCCATGAGGTGAATGGTCGTAGAGATATAATAACCTCTGACTTCTTTTTGGAACATCCTGGCATTGCAGTCAACTCTTCTTTAGTCGCCTCTTCAAAAAATTGTAAAAAGCTGTCTGTCTCTGTCTTGCTCCTGTTATCTAAATCCTGTAATGTAAACAATGGTAAAATGGCAGACAGAATGAGTACGCATACTTTAAGGTATCGAATAAGCGTACCCCCCCCCCCACCCCCACCCCCCTATTGATTTTCAGATTTTTTGCACACCCCTCCTCCTTATTCCAGACCGACCCCTTTTATTATTTTCCATCTTACCACGACCGACAATCAAGTGAAACATCTAGAATCTAGACATGTGAATAAAACTTTTTTTTTTTTTGTTAATGGCAAATTACCCTCAGTATTAGTACTGGTACCAGGTTGGCTCCCTCAATTTTCTGTGCATTTTAAAAACTTTTCTACATTGGTTTATATATCTTTATGAAACTGGTTCGTTACAAAAGGGGAAAAGTTGTTGCAGTAACTTAACAAAATCACCAAATAGACCTGCATGTGAGCCTCAACCAGATTGTCTGAAAATTTTGCGCACCCCCCCACACCGAAAGAGCTTTTTTAAGTGTCATAAAAGGAAGGACTTCCGAATAACGAGCAACCACCCCAACAAACACAATATTATAAAGAAGAGACCTAACTCTAACCCAAACCCTACCCTACCCCAAAAAAGAACCTGCAACGGCCCTTATGTAAAAGGCCAGCACAAGTCCAAAATTTAAAAAAAACAAAAAAACAAAAAAACAAAACAAAAACAACCCCCCAAAACAGAAGCATAACATGGCCTACTACTTTGCTATGATAGGGTTTGATACAACAACACAATAGAATTGGAATATATGAATCGTCCATTTAGATCTAGTAATCTAAATAAATCTAGAATCCAGACTCTAGATCTAGATCTAGAAGAACAAGTGAATAGGAATAGGAGGCCTTGAACGAGAAATCCGCATCCGATTCCGAACACTCGAACAGAGAGAGGGACTCAGCTGATGAGTCAAAGATCCTAAATAAATAGTTCACGCACCTGACGAAATGCGTTTTACCAACATTAATATTACAGCACAACCTATAATAGGGTTTGACACAATAGAATTGGAATATGAATCCTCCATTGAGGTCTATAATGATCTATAAATCTAGATCTATCCAGATCTAGAACAAGTAAGTCGGACTCAATCTAAGAATGAATCCACATGAACAGTCAACAAACGAAATTCAAAATGGCCGCTCTAGCACGAAACTGAAAGTAGATAATTTAGGTCGTCGTCCTTTTTCGTATTCGTATTTCTACTCAGGTTACGACAAACATCGGCGGTCGGCACGAAAACGAAAGTGCCGACAAAGCCGACAGGAGAAAAAGGGTGCGCTGGCAGTCGGCCAGGCCTCGCACTTCGCACATTGACTTATACAGTGTACAGGTACGCCTTGCGATAGCCGGATTTCAGACGATTGTCGGCAAACATGCAGGTCTAAGACTAAAGAATTTCATGATCTCGTTCTTTTATTCACCGAAGGAGAAATAAAACAGATTAGTTCCTACTAGTACAGGGGTATGAGGTTGAATACCCCCCCATTCCAACACCCCCCTATTGATTTTGAACCACTTGGGCCCCCCCCTTACAAAGCAATCTCACACATTTTTTTTTTACCAGCAATCATGTCACACTAATTTTGAAAGCAGTACACATAAACATAGGTTGCTAAAATACTGTTCGTTTGTTTGGTTTCGGTGAGTGTTTTTAAGGCGCTCGCAACTGCATAAGGTCATATGAGCGCGCGGGACACACCTAATATTTTCAGTTGGTAGGAAATTTTGAATTTTGCCCGGGTGGCGGCCGAAGCCTACTCTAATCAAGGGATCTTTAACGTGCGCAACTTGCACACCGGCCCTCCGAGATTTTTCGCCCTTGTCCGAGAAGGCTAGGTGTAGATCTTTCTTACCAGAAGATCAGGGGTGTGGCAGAAAGACAGCAATTAGGAGGAGCCAAGGAGTAGCAGTAGAAAGGCTGCAGAAAGAGTCAGGAGCCCAGAGAAGGGGGCAAAGGAGGTGAGGGGCTGGGGGCAAAAAGTGGAAACGAAAGCAGACAACAGAACATTGCAAAAGAGCAGGAAAGGAGGTGAAAGGAGACAATTTTAGAGAAGAACATTTTTCGGTCGCTACCCGGATTCGAACCCGGGACCTTTGAATGAGAGGCCAACACCTTAACCTCTAGGCCAAGAGAGCCCCCTAAAATACTGTACACAGGATATATGGAACAGGAAAATTCACAAGGACCTGCATAATTCTGTACTTTTTTTTTGGTCTCAGAAAAAGATTATTGCTCACCATACAACAGGTGAAAAAACCTTACTGTTATATTCTAAGCTATACAACTAAAACTTGAGTGTTCCAGGAAAATCTGTAAAAATCTCATTCCAAGATCAAATGACATCTGCATTTTCCCACAAGGACATTTTATGACGCTTAAACATAATTCCAGACCTGCCACTCTATGAAACCTAAAAATCAGGAGCTGGTGAAAAAAATCGAGATCAATGACAAATCACCAAGGTGACTGCCAAGCTGACTTAAAAATTTTCCAAATATGTTTGTGAGTGTGTTATTATTTTTTAAAACCCTGAAGTATAACGTCAAGCACTCCCAGTCAAAGCGTTCCCCTAATAAGTCCCGAAAGACATTTCAACCAGTGTGCATGAACTAAAGTTGACCCCATTTCAACGGACGGTCACCGACTCATGCGGAACTCACACACCGAAGTCATGTCACTTGACATGAACTCGTGATTGCAACAGTTTTTACTGATGGGTCTTGATGACAGGCCCAACTAACCAAAGCTCGGATGAAGCTGTTTTTGAAAGTTACACCAGAAGTACAAATAATATCAACCATTCTTATGTTGCAATTGTAACAGTTATCAGGCCATCATTGGGGAATTCTGAGTGGCAACAAAAGCTTAAGTAGATCTTGAGAATACCCCAAGTCGGAATGTCAAATCGATACTACTTCGATTATAGTTGAAATAACACAAGCGAGCAAAGATCCAACACAACTTGGGGGCAGGCTAAGTAAACTCCTAAATCCAGCATCGATAGTTCGGAAAAACAAGGCTCCAAGTTCCTGCTGACAAAAAGTTCAACAGGTGCTTCCCGCGACAGAGAAGAAGGCAAAGTAAGTTTTTACAAAAATCCAGCGCAACAGACAAAACAAAAAAAATCCGGATGTGTGCAATAGAAATTGGGGTGCCTGAGATTTGGGGCAAAATAATCGCGATATCCCAAATAAATCATGGTGATTGGCAGGTCTGCATAATTCACAGAATTCTCTTCTTTTAGAAGTATAAAATGCGATACGTCTAAAATATCACAAACATAAACCCATGTATAAAAATATCATTCATCAGAAGAGAGTAAACTTACTTCACTGTCATCACTGTCTCCACTGCCATCAAACTCATCCTCATAGTCATCTTCATCATCACTAAAATCAACGTCCCTTCTCTTTGCTGGAAATACAAAAGAATTTTAAAATACACATCGGTCAACATTACCAAACTAAACAAAACAGGTCCAAGCACAGCATAACATACTGCAGCTATTTAATTTGCAAAGACAAGCAGATGAACAGGAACTCTGATGCTATTCAACTGCAAAGCTACCAGCTTTTCTTTACCTATTGGTTGGCAGCTATGTAACTGTAATCATTTAATATTGGAATACGATAAACAATCACTCATTTCAACAGAGCTCCATACTCTCTTAAAACTAAAGACGAATATTTGAATATATTGATTTTATTGCTACATCCCCTCAGATGACACTTGACATTTTGTCATGTAAGGTTTATCATTACGGATATCCTTCCACAACTTTTATGAAAGAAAGGGAACTTATCTTCCAATTTTAGAGTTTCTCAAATGTGTGCTAACTTAGAAGAGGGCAGTTGTCCGAAGATACAAAGAGCATATACATTTTGACATATATATTTAGTAGAGCCCAACAAAAAAGTCCTGTAATACATATCAAAGGCTACTTTCAATGGCAAAAAGAAAGATGGGATGGCATTTTTCACCTTTCACTTTCACTGTGGTCTGAAGAGTCGAAGCGTGTTTCTGTGAAGTCATCTTTTCAGTAAGCATGGATAGAGACTTCTGAGGTTTCCCAGTTCCCGTGGTGCTTGGTCCTGCAACCCCAGGCTGACTCTCAGCCGACAATTTCTCAACAGCCAATTCTGTATCACCGTTGCTTGCTGCCAGGACACTTTGTAAATGCTGCAAAGAAACACGGAATGGTCGAGTTATTTTTCACGTGAGAAAGATCAGCAAACTCTGTAGAACTGGACCGTTAAATGCCATCAACAAAAACCGGGTTAAAGAAAACCAGCATACAAATCTACCATCACCATTTCAACTCATTTCAGGTAAGTTGATAGCCAATTAAAAATTCTATGAATTAACTGCTGCTGTTATTCAAGAAACCAAAACATAATTAACCTTTACAGTGGCAGTCATAGCAAATGTCATGCTACACAACTATTTCTGTTACATGAATGTTGTGATATGTCATTTCAAAGGTTCAAAATATTAATTCTCAAATTAATTTTCTTTTAAACAGAATTTTTTTTAATTCACAAAAGACCCAACAAAGTGAAAGGCCATGGAATGTGTTACCTTTTAACCATTCTAGCTTTCTTTTTTTTTGTTTTTTTTTGTTATTGACGTTTTGGTATTGCCAGAGCTTGGCGAAGTCCATTAAAAAAAAAGGTCTTCTTGTTAACAATTACAGATGGAAATGATCATTGCTTCTTGTTCACAGTTTAAAGGTGAATGTCATTGATACCGTTTGCATTTTTCATCAACTTCATCAAAAAGTAATGCATACTTTGTCCAGTTACCTCTCAGGCAAAATACATTTATTGGGCATTTGGGAGCCATTTGGTGGCTCAAATCTTGACTTTCACATCATATACTGATTTTCTCAAAAACACTGTGCATTCTGGCACGATGCACGAACGGAAATAGGGTAAAAAAAAACACAAAGCGAAAAACAGCTGAAATGTAAAAGCTAAATCACATCATAAAAATGTCCTCAGGGAACAAATACCTTGACACTCTTTGCTGGAAAACATCCCTGAAGAAACTCCACTGATTTCTGGTCTTGACTAGATTCTTTCAAGAAATCCACACTGACTACTTTGGGTGGAGATGGTGACTCAGACATAGGTTTGATGCGTTTGTAACTCTTTGTGATACCTGGGTCGTCTTCTCCGGCGTCTTCAGGGGCTGGTCTCTTCTCTGCACCATGGAGAGAGTGAAAAAGTTTAAGGAGAGAACAAGTAAGAGTACGAGTTTTACTGCACTTGCAACCAAACTAGGTAAAAAAAAGTGCACAGATTAGAGGTGTTACAAGAGAGTGACAAAACAAACAACAAATGTTGAGAGATAAAGGAAGATAGACATTTGATAGGAAAGAAGGACCAAACAACACCAGAGCAAAGGAGAGAGCAAAGAATTCAACGAAGACAAAGACAACCATATCAAAAAGAATTATTCAGTGAACATTTCCAATACATGAAATAACCAATTAACACAGTACAATCAAACATCATTATACTGCTCCTTGCTATACTGTACTGCCAGGTTTTTACCAATGCATATATAGGAATGCCTGCATAAACTTATCCTTGCCCATTGAAACCACCATCTGCCAACTTTTCTGGATTGTAGTCTTTACTTAGCAATGCCAATGAAAAATGTTTTATTTGGTACCCAAGAAAGGGTTTTCTATTCGAAGCATCTATGCTCTTTTAAACTAAAGAATCGGTTCATAAACAAACAAAAAAGTTATGAAGTTATAAAGTGCTGCAAAACATGGATGACTTACATATAGGAAAAAACTCATAAAAAATCGACAACGTAAGAACAGATTTTGTAAGAAAATCGATGATATGTAAGTAATTAATTGGAGTGTTTGAAAGAAACTTGGTTTCTCTGTGTATTTTGGGGTGGAGAAATCATTTCTGCAGTCAGATTTACTAACCATTTTGTAGTCATTTTGTTACGATTAAAATTTTCATGTACATATGATTTTGAGAAAGAGGGAAGTCGGGATGTAAATATTTTATTTATAGCTCATTGTATCACAACACGGGATCTTTAAGACAAGAATATGTTGGCAGCGAGACTAAATAATGGCAAAACTTTCTTTGATGACTATAGACCATGCCAACCATAAAATATCATTCAATTCAATCGAACTTGTTGTACAATTAAAAACCTTTCTTTTTTCCATGGAGACGTGAACACCCCCTCTACAATGTTAAACTAAGTTACAGGGGAACAGAAAGAAAAATAACCAGATGCGCGCGCCATTACTCTATTTCTAGTGACCAATGAACGGGCTCGGAATAATCATGCAGGGATTTGTAGGTTACATATATTTGCTGAGGGAGTGCAAGGAAAAAGGCCGTTTGGGACGCGCGCAGGGTGGGGGGTGGAGTGTACATTTATAAATTCTGGACAACTTCTTGATGTAGAACTTCAAATTTGAGGACACTATAGAGGAAAGATAGATGTCTTACCATCTCGATGTTGAAAATCAAGCTCTTTACAGTTTATGGGCTACCTAATATGAAAGTGTTTCCAACACCAAAAATATAGTTTATTTATGTTTACAAACTTTAACGTCCACATATCATTAGTTTGCCCTATTTTTTAATTGGTTGCCAAGTTTCATTCATATTGGTGCAAAAACAGAGCTGACCATGTTGGACAAAGTTAGTCACCTATATTTCGAATCTGTCTAAAAATACACCTGCAAACAAAATTTCGCAGCGTACGCGAGTCCGATCGGCATTTGCTGCTTTACTTATGCAAATTTGCCCAGCAACACTACCAGCAAATTGGCTACCAGAGGTACACACTACAAACAGCGCATGGCATCTCTCAGCAGCTGCGCAGTGATAATCCCCTTACTTCAACATACGACTCTGCAAGCTAGTGCCTGCCGCCAGTTTGTTCCCTCAAGCAGTTGAGAAGAAGCCAAGTGTTTAAAGAAAATATAAGTATGACGCACTTCAAAATCAAATCACTGAACTATCCAAATGCTAATAAACAAACATTAAGTGTGAGCTCACTTGTACTTTCAGAGGTCATAAATTCCACTGCCTTGTCAAAGTTCTTTGGATAGACAATGAGTGCTGCTCGCATCCTGTTTTCACTTCCTAGAGGAAACATTATCCTCAGTTTTTTAAGCCACTTTTCATTGATCTTGAGAGGCTCTGGCTTCCCACCTGGAGACTCATCACTGTCATCACTGTCGGGTTCAGGACGCTTCACTCGCTTGAACCTGGTAAACAACAATTCAACATTATCACACATTCTTATTGCCACTTAGACATTCAGCATTTTGTGTCCAACCTGAGAGTGGTGCCAGTTCAAAGTCAGTGTTAAGAGATCTGTGTGCGTGCTTGTTGGTTGGCCGGGAGACCGAGGGTGTCAGAAGTTAGGGTACTCGGGTGGTGGAGCACCCTAAAGCTGTTCCCTCTTCTCGAGGTTACCCTGTTAAGCCTAGGCATCGCGGTCCAGGAACAGAATGTGAATGATCTAAAGGAGAAAACCTTGATAAAAAATCCCGAAGCCTAAGGAGGTCCAGGGTGGAATCCAGGAGCACGACCTGTCGACAGCACCCCCAAGTATCCGTGGAGGACATGGACCCAAGCTTACGGTGTCATCTTCGTGCCTAGAAGCTGCATGGCTGTGGGGAGTACAGTCACGAACGAGGATCGTCTGGCATGCGAGCGGGGCGGCACCAGGCGGACGGACCTTCTGGTTCCCAGCCCCTTGTCTAGTATGAGGCTCTGCTAGATGGACAGGATACTTCCTCAGTATTTTGCAAACCCACAATGAAAGATCTAATTAATATTAATAAAAAGGGTTCTCGCAGGAGCTACGGTGTTCGTGCTCCTTGCTCGAGCTCTTCTTCAGGAATAAAACCAAAAAGGAAACGCGGAAAAAGGGGTGGGAGGTGGAGAAAGAGAAGCGCGAGAGCTAGAAAGACACAGTTAAAGAGTCAGCAGTTGGGAAAGAGTAATCTTCGGATTCTCTACTGGAATTGTCGTAGTCTGCAGCAGAGAGGGCTCGTGGCTGAAACCCTACTTTACGGAGCAGACATCATATGCCTCCAAGAAACCAGACTAGGGGACAGGAACTTCAATGTTGCCGACTTTGCAACGACTCTTTACAACAGGGAAGGGCATGGACAGGTCACCCTGATATGATCAGCAATCAAACATCAGGAATTGGATATGAGCCGATGGGCGTCAGAAAACCTACACCTGCTTGCAGTAGAGCTCACTGATCAGCCTGTAAGAAATGTTGTCAACGTCTACGCCTGCAACGGGATAGTCACTGAGGAAGAGTGGGCCAAACTTGGCGAGATGGAGGAAACACTACCTGGAAAAACAATCTTTTGTGGCGATTTCAACGCGCGAGGGAGTGATTGGGGAAACACAGTGATAAACCCCCCAAGGGACGAGACTGGAAAATGCCCTGGACAGATGTGACCTCACCTGCATCAACAATGGAAGCATGACCAGACTAGCCACAAGAGATGGGGACTCCGACAGTGCTATAGACCTTGCACTCGTCTCGGTAGACCTAACAACAGACTGTACATGGAGAGTATTACACAACTATAGCAGCGATCATATCCCATGCACAGTGTTTGTAAAGCGAGGAAGAAACAGCAATCATCAAAGACAGAAACGAGTCTTCTTCTACCCCTCGGAAGGCAACGACCCCATCAGTGTACTGCGAAAGAGCTCCAGGCCACCCAAAATACAGCATAGAGTAGTGGCACAGCAGCCACCCTGGTGGAATGAAGAGACTGAGGCATTGTGGAAGATCGAACGCCTGGTGCTGAGAAGACACGAGAGGGACAGATCAAACGTACAGTTGAAAGCTGAGAAAAAGCTAGCAGATCTCAGATTCCATGAGGCAGCAAAAGAAGCCAAGGACCTAGCATATGACAACTTCTGCCGGGGCGTGAACAGTGACAGGGCCCTGTATCAGTTCTGGAACTTCTACAGGTGCATGACTAATAGGAAGAGCAAACAA
>NW_004797699.1:138185-150236 GCF_000002075.1 Aplysia californica
GGGGGAGCAGAGATGGACATTTTCCGACTGCAGTGACCCCAACACGGTGGACAAGTAAGTAAGACATTCAGCAACACCATGAAAGGCAAGCAAAGCTTATCAGCACCCAAATGTCTATATATGTGTGGCATTGTGGTGAAATCAGGCGCTCGTGAAAATAATGAATGTGAAAACATTGACACTTTTCACCCATTTGGCATTTTTATCCATTATTTTGTTTTGGGCCTTTTATTTTTATGACCACTTAAACAATTCCCGCATGAATTTTACTGAAAAGCATTGATAAAAGGAAGATAAAATGTAAATTTGCAGTTTCAAGGACACTATATCTTTGAAAGTCACCAAATTTTGGCGGTTATTTTCTCACTAACTTTACCTCTGACACCAGGCAACTCCCACGTTCTTCAATAGCAAATATTTCGACATCAACAGTGTCTCTTCGCATCCTCTTTACACTGCCTAGAGGAAACATTGCCCTCAGCTTTTTCAGACAATTTTCATAAACTTGAGAGACTTGACTAAACACCTGGTATCTCATCATTGCCATCACTGTCAAGGAAGGGGTATAACAGACAAGGGCATATATGCAAAGATTCTATTGGCATTTAATATCTTCAGTATACAATAATGATTTCAAAGGAAAAAAAGGCAAAAACAGATAAGTTCAGCTTTCCATGTCTAAAGCACAAGGTAAACATTTAGACAAAGAAGTAAGCAAAATAGTAGGTATAAAATAGGTACTAGTTTACATAAAGTTTGTATTAAGAGTTTCACAATCAGTCAGATTGTCTCTGGTGTCCAGTGCAAATCCCACAGTACAAAAGACCTTCAAAACCAGTGCTTGTCAACCTTTTTCCAGCCAGCACCAACTTTTGTCACCTTTAATAGCCTAAAATTTGCGTACCACCCAACTCTATGAATTTCATATCCAAGGCATTAAATAATGCTGGTCACAATCCACATGACTCCCACCAACCACCAAAATGATCCAATCATCCACCAGTGACCAATACTGCCCAGGTTGGCAAGCACTCTTCTTGACTTACTTAGAATCTCCATTTGTTTGCACAGGCCCCGTTGTTTTGGACATCCACGGACCAGAACCAGGAACAGCAGAGGGTGACGACTGCTGTGCTGGGGAGACGTCGGACGCAATACTTTGATTGACATTTGACGGAATCAAGGGACTAGAGGTTGCAGCAGCAGCAGGTTGAGAGCCTGGACTCCGCAGGCTGCCTGAATCACTATTTGTGGTCACTACAGGGCTGGATGTCTGCTGGCTTCCTTCTGAATCCTGACTGTTACTGGCACTGGGAAAAGATCCCTGGCTGTACAGAACTGTCGCTTGACTATCGAGGGAATCTGAACTGTTTTCTGAAAAGGTACGAGTGAGGAACAATAAAACATGAGCAAATATATAGCTGGTTGAACCCAACTCAATAAATCACACTGATAAAAACTAAACAGCCCTCCTCAGCATTAAGTTTGTCCTTATCCACTGACTGCCCTCTTTTCTTTTGTAATGTGAATTAAGGAAATGGGGACAGGGTCTGTGGTGTGGTGGTTAGGTATTTAATCATCACATGCAAAAGACTCAAGTTTGATTCCTGTGTGCTTAGAGCTTTCAGTGAGGATCTCAATGTTTCCGCTGAGGCACTGCGTCTCTCTCAGCCTTGGTTGGCCCTGAAAGGCAGGGCCAAAGCCTGCCTCCCAAATGTTCTAAATTGTGTTGATGGAGACGTGAAAAAAAAATTTTTTTTGGGTTTTTTTTGGGATGACAATGACAATGACAATCTTTATTCATCTCGCAGGGAGAAATTTGTCTTGGTTGTTAACAATGGCAGTAGACGTTACAAAAGTTAGACTTAAACGTGCACTCACGCAAACGCACAACAAGACAGGACATTATGCCAAGTAAATACATGTCTCACGGGCTGGGACAACCCGCTCCGTAACACATTCATTCTCTCTCTCTCTCTCTCTTTCTCTCTCTCTCTCTGTGTTTCATTTGTAGCACTGTGTGTTCAGTAACCTCACTGCAGTTAATACGAATGAATTTCTATATCTGTCTGTTCTTGCTTTTTTGGAAATGTATCGTTTACTGCGGGTCGATAGTTGAAATTCCGATGTCAGTGGGTGGCTATGGTCACAAAGCATTATTTCCGCCTTTTTTAGAACGTTTGTCTTGTGCAGATATTCAAAGTTACTTAGGTCTCTACCAATTGTTCTTGATGCCTTTTTTATCAACTTATTTAGTTTTATAATGTGCTGCCTTCCCAGATTGCTACCATAGCAAGTGATTCCAAAATTTATCAAAGTTTCTATTGTGGTGGTGTAGAAAATCTGAAGGATGGATGGATTCAGATTGAAAGACTTTAGTTTCCTCAGAAAGTACAGCCTCTGATTTACTTTTTTAGCGATATTGTTTACGTGGTTTTGCCATGTAAATTTGTTGTCTATTGTAAGGCCAAGATATTTGTATGAATCCGTGATTTCAATAGTTTCTTGTTCAATTACGAGTGGTGGGATTGTTGGTTTTTCTCTTCTAAAATCAAAAATCATTTCCTTTGTTTTTGAGAGGTTCACTTTTAGAAAATTTGAGTTGCACCATTTAAAAAACCTACATATTTCTTCGAAATACTCTTTTTCATCATGGTTTATCAATCCAATAATAGCGGAGTCATCTGCAAACTTAAATAAGCGTGTTGTTTTAT
This sequence comes from Aplysia californica, assembly GCF_000002075.1. NCBI lineage: Eukaryota > Metazoa > Mollusca > Gastropoda > Aplysiida > Aplysiidae > Aplysia > Aplysia californica. The sequence goes on from NW_004797699.1 coordinate 140,900, forward strand.
ATATACTTCTATGATCGTTGGTATATATAGTATACAAAACTGGTGACAAAACACACCAGTTTTGTATACTATATATAGTATTATTAACAAGGTGCAATCATTTCTGCATCACAAACTAGGACCATTTAAGTCAATTCTATCTTTACACTTCATAATGAGTGTACATTTTTAGAGATTTAAAAAAATGTTTGCCACTGAAAGAACAATCTTTTGAGAATGAATCACACTAAATGAAGTAGTAAAACAATGAAAGGCATGTAGTCAGCTTGTTGGAGCTAACATCAAGATGAAAAAAACAATTTCGGGTATTCATATTCCTTATGTCATAAACATCCAGTGCACTGCAGTCATTCTGCTTAAATAGTACCCAAAAAGCCATGCTGACACATGCTTCACCATCCAAGTACAACAATACATAAGAATACAGCCTAGAATAATTCATGTAAACATTTCAAACCAATTTTCTACTTTGTCTATCTACCTTTATATAGCACAGCAAAATTTATATATATATATAAAAGATTTCCATGCCCATCGATTTTTCTATGTGAGTGCGCTGAACTGTTTCTTACAAATATCTATACATAATACCTCTTCCAAGCCCATTAGGTCCGTTCTTCTGCTGAGAATCTGTGTGGTTCAACTTTGGCACGATCTTTTTGGTAAAGCGATATTTGAGAAGTGTAGACAGAGATCCATCCGGTGCACTCATGACGCATACGTGCACTGCAAAGCAAAGATAAGACAAAATCAAATCCCCTCGCCGTAGTAAAGAAATATGAAATTACATCTACATAAAACAACAACAAAGGCCATATAAACAAGCCAGAAAATTTGTCATTAGGCTGAAATAACATACTGTGTTTGTACAAAGTTTAACTTGTCATATAATGCAAAATGCTATCTTCAGCACAAGCCGGGCAAAGCTGATCCAGTTCGCAGCCCCCTTTTGATAAATTGAGTCTCAATACAGAGGAATCAGGCGCTCATCAATTTTGTGACAAAAGACAAAAAGTAAAGGAGATTGGGGGGGGGGGGTCCCTGGTTTCAGATGTAAAATTAATGAGAAAATGGCCCCCAAAGTTTGGTGATTGCTATCGCTTGAAAGTCCTCAGAAACAGAAAATTGACATTTTTTGTGCTTAAATCGACAATTTTCTGTACTGTAAAACCCACACAGAAATATGTTCTTAAATGGAAATTAAAGTTTTGAGCAGAAAAAAATTTGACTATGCTTTACAATTGGTAAATTTAGAAATATCTGTCAAACTGAAAAATTACTGCCATGCGAAAGCAATCCAACATAAGGTGATTTTACTTTTTTGGGGGGGGAACACTGGTGCCAATAGTGCCATGGAAAAAGAGCAGGTCTTACTGACACATATATGAAACCAGAGCTGCTTCGCAGAGCAGTGAGAGCACAGGATTTCTCTGACCTCCACCAGGAGGTAATAATAAAAATAATAAAACTCTCCCACTCTGATTCGGTACCTAGAGGGGTGGATTTTTTTTTTTTCTTTAACTTTTTCAATATTCTTATCTAATCTAGATAATTTCTTGAATTTCCCAAACACACACATATAAATTTGGCGCTCATATGACCTTACGCAGTTGCGAGCACAGTAAAACCTCTACTAAAAGAAACATAAATCATACCTCTAAAATTTTTACCTCCTCAGATGCATGACTAAAAAGCCAACCAATCACAACTTATCAATATCTTTATATCTTTATGGGTAAGTACAGAGCTGCCGTAAGCTGACAAAACTTCTTGTGTGAAAAAATCAGAGTGAAACTGTGACTATTTTAACAAATGAATTAGAATATTTAAATTTCGGAACTGCCATGTGAGAAAGCAGCCACCAAGCGATCTCAAAACTGGAAGCCAGAGCACGAAGGATCCCAAACCAGATAGACATAATGCGTTTTATTTTTTGTGTCGCATCTCCTGCAATTAGCTCCCTCATTGCGTGCTGCTGGATATGTTTTGAAAGAAAAATTGTATAAATTTATAGTTTTATTCTGTACATGTTCATTTTGTGAAAAGAAATCGGTGCTGTATATTGAAGATACGTCAGTATATCATTATTCAGGAGGATACACAATCCATTGGATACAAAAAGTCATGAATGCAGGGAAGTGTTTTGGCTATCATGCTCATGACAAGTTTCATGTTCGTGCTGGAAACAAAATTTTGAGTGAGTCAATTTCTAAACACATTTTCCTGTCTTACGTGGCAGTTTTGTAAATATTTATCGTTAGGCTTATAAGTTATTAGCCATTCAATATGTGTTTGTTGTTTTGACTAACTATAAATAGACATACATTTTAAGAGCATCTAACTCAAAAACGTGAGCAGCCATGGTATTGCTATTTCGTACCAATAAAGAGGTTTAGTTGCTTTCTCTAAAGAACAAACTTGTGTTCACGTATGATATTTTTTGTTTGTGTAAGACGATAAAACATGTGTTGAAAAATTCATTTCACCGGCTACCGACACAGGTAGCGGGAGGGCGGTTTAGTGACCTCTGGGTGACCGGCCCGCCGTGACCCGGTCACTTCATCGCCGATCCAACTAAAAGAGCGCTGTTTGTACGCCGTGATCTGTTTCAAAGCAAAAGAAACCTCTCCTGGGTTTTTTTTTTATTCTCAGAGTGCGCATTTCTCTCTGGAGGCATGACTTTGTCTTTTCCTGTACACTGTGTCATCATTGTTATGTACAAGTCATGTTTGTCATCACTGTTATGTACAAGTAAGCTCCATAGATTTTGTGCTTTTGCCTCATATTAGTTTAAAAATTGTTTTACACATGTGTTTTTCTGGTACTGAGGCTTTGATAACAGTATTTGTACAGCCTTTCACTATTGTGATGTGTTGTCAATGATAATGTCCAATGTGTGTCCTTTCTTGTACATAACAATGATGACATGTTCTGAGCACTAGGTCATTGTTACAAAGCTTGTCATTTATATTACCATTATGAATGGAGTTCATAGCGTACAAAGTCTTTGTTTACTAAACAAATGGAATTTAAAGTCCATAATTTGCCTTGCTGCTTTTATCTGTTTTTGTCATCACTGTAACATACAAGAAAGACAGTGGTTGCCAAACCAATAGACCCATATCTCCAAAACCCTACATCTCCTTGCTCTGAATATTGACCTTATTCGACATGCGACAGCACTAAAGTGGTGAAGGAGCGGACTACCGGTGAAGAATGTGACGCGAAACAGGAGAGATTCTATTATAATACCCGATTCTGTATATCGATCATCAAAAAGATCACATTAAAACTTGAGGGTATCACTGGGTTTCAGATTAACTTCAAGCAGTACCGTCACAAGCCGTAAAACGCAGAAGACGCATCTTTCTGATTGGCTGCTAATTTTAGTAATGTGATGTCATCTGGGATACCTACAAACTATTTTAAGAAGGCCGTGGAGGTATCGCATAGAATGACGTGTTTCCAGTATGTTAATAGACCACCTCTATTCTCACCCCGGGTGAGAATAGCGCAGGCTAGTCTTTTGGCTATTCTCACCCGGAGTGCGTTCACCGTTCTAGTCTAGGCCAACCAGTGTGGCGTTCACCCTAAACCACAGAATTCTACACTGTGATAACAGAATGCTGAGAATTGTAGCATTTAGTGCCGTAAACAAACGTTCCATTACTACTGTTAGCCTAAAAGCGTGCAATTTTGTCTCTGGGCAGAGGAGAGAGAGAGAGAGAGAGAGAAAGAGAGAGAGGGGATTAGCGCGAGAACTTCCGGGCAAAACAAAATGGCGACCCGCGTAGTTCGGCTAGATTCGAAAAGTTAAATAGCCATAGAATCGTTGTAGACGACCAAATTAATTTACCTTTGTGTTTTAACATCATTTTTTAACTTTGTTTTGGTCATAGCATCTTTGTAGACGAATCAAATTAGCTTACTTTCGCGCTATAAGGTCATTTTTTCTATGCTTTTTTTATCAATTTGATCATCCACGCCTATTATAGACAGTATTCCGAAAGGCTTCCATTCCGAAATTAGGAAAAACAGGTCTTGTTTCACAGCGGGTGAGAATAGCCAACGCTGGCAAGTCTCACCCGGGGTGAGAGGTCGATCGTATTTTTATTCTCACCCCGCGTGAGGGTAGCCACTTCCATGTTAATAATATGGCCGGCACTATTTCTCCGAACGTTCGGGAAAATAAAGCTAGGCACTATTTCTCCGAACGTTCGGGAAAGTAAAGCTGGGCACTATTTCTCCGAACACTCTGAAATCACATCCTTTCCCGCAAATTTCGGATATTATATAGATCTATAATTATAGTATAGGCCTACCAAAGATTGTTTGTATACAATATGGTTCAATCGGTCCAAAAAATGTCCGCAGTAAATATTTGTATAAAGAAATGCTACAGTTCCAAGCAGTTTTTCGCTACATATATGACGTGTTGCCTATGAAGGGTGCTGCTCTTAAACCTAATGAATGTGTTGTGTTCACTCGGGTGCTGTCTAGATCTAGATCTAGATCTACGGAGGGTTATTGATAACGACACATAGAACTAGCATCTGCGTTTGTCGCGGCCGCGACCAATCAATTGTGGCTCGATTTTTGGGCATTTTTTGGTCCCCGAATCGGGGAATAAAAGTCAAATTTTAAAAAAAAAAAAAATGAAAGAAACCGAACCTCTTTACTTTTGAAAGAAAGTTCACATAGCTTCACTTTGTCTTTCTCACTTGTTGTCACCACGTTGATTTGTTGAATACGTTAGTTACTTTTATTTTTCCCTCTTTGTTGTGTTTTATTTTGTTAGTGTGTATTTTTTTCTTTCTAGTTATTGTTCTGATGTGTTGTTTTTTAATCAGTTTTTTTTTGTTGGGGGAAAAGGAGGGAGGGGGGTGGTGCGGATGTTGTATAGTGTAACGTCATTTAATTTTATGTTCCTACTTTCATTAGATTCTAAATACATATACATGTATACAGATTTAAATGTGTTATGTTAGAGCGTTCGTTCCACCAAACCCGATTAGATCTACGTGTACTGACTCTGGCAGGCCCCTTAATGTGTGTGATTCCATAATTTACATGTAATATCATGTACTTTGTTTTAAAATTGCACACATTTAGGGTTAAAACAGCCAATCTTCTTCGGACAGGTGGACTCACGCCCTTATTTGTTAATTGTTGTGGTTGTTTATGGGCTGTTCTAATTTTGATTTCATTCGGTCGTGAAACCTTTCTTTTTCACGTTTTTACACTCATCTAAAAATCTCTAGACTAGCTCTTGAAAACTGAAATATATATAGACCTAAAAATTTGCTCCTGTGTGTGTGTGTGTGTGTGTGTGTGTGTGTGTGTGTGTGTGTGTGTGTGTGTGTGTGTGTGTGTGTGTGTGTGTGCATGTGTCTGTGTGTGGTAGTAAGTGTGTAAGTGGAGAGTGAGGAGCGTGTGTGTGTTTGTTTTTTCGGGCTTTATTTCAGCCTTTATTCAGTAACAGTTCAAAGTATACAAAAATAGAAACACAGGATCCATTCACTCCAGGGCTCATGAGTCGTTCCTCTCTTTCACTCATTCATTCAATTCCCGTGTTCTCTCCCGCGGCTCATCCCCGTCCGCATGACTTTCACACCCCACCCCCTCACTCCAGGCACACACAAAGAAAATCTCACTCATTCCCTTGCACCCTGCGAACCATGGACAATAATATTAGCAAAAACCTGCCGTAGCCGCATTCCTTTCGTTCGTGCGCTGTGGACCAGGCCAGGGGGGGGAGGGGGGGGGGTCGGTGTCGTCGCCTTGTAGTTGTAGTTGCTGTCGCCTGTGATACACTCGTACATTCTTCCTTTCATCTGCTCAGTCACTCACACTGTCTCTCCATCCACAGCTCAGCTCGTCATACGTTCAAAAGTTGCCCACTAATCATGTTTAGTTAGTGTGTGTATAAGTTTGTGTGTGTACATGTGCATGATGGTGGTGGGTATGTGGTGGGTGTTACTGAAGGTTGTCTGTAGGCGGGCTTGCCATGCCATGCGGTGTTCGTTCCCAGACCAGAGGCAGAATGAAAGTTGGCGCTGAACTCTCGCAATAAACAGGCTAGGCAAAAAATCACGAGACCGGAAGCCGGAAACCGTTCGGAGAAATAAAGAACGGCACTATTTCTCCGAACGTTCGGAGAAATAGTCACTTCGTAATAATATTTCAGAATTCCAGTATTGACACCGTACGAATGTCAACAATTTCCTTCATGATTGAGACATTGACGGGTTTGAGCTTCCTAATTTTCCGGTTCACTGCGTCTATTGAATTCATTCTTTGAACATTCCTCTAGAGCACCGCATCATATCACATTACCCGTATTCCTAGAAAAACATCGCTCCAAATCGTCGTGCCATCCCGTTGGCTATATAGCACATGATCGGAGGGGTGGTCCGGTCTGACGTCACACAAAATGGCCGCCTTACCTAAAAATAGTTTGCGTCCTTTTACGTTTAATCGCATGTGTACCGTCTATATTTTAACAGAGGAATTTATGAAGGGAGGGGGGGGCTTGGAGACTCCATTATTATAAATACTAGATCTAGACCTAGGCCTAGACCTCCTAAGACAGCTTTCCGTTTACGCGAGAAGTTCAACTGAACAGGGCTTGAATTTCCGGCGATTGTTAAGATTCCTGCGTTTAATTCCGATGTGTGTTTTTCATACCCTCAGTCATATTTCGCTTTGGTCCCTAACCTTAACCCTAACCCTAACCCTGGCCCTAACCCTAACCCAAACCCTAACCTAGGGTTAGGGACCAAAGCGAAATATGCCTGAGGCCTGAGGGTATGAGAAAAACGCACATCGAAATTAAAAGCGGGAATCTTAACAATCGCCGAATTTCCTTGAAACCTCACTACAGTCTACAGACAATATGTTAGTAACAAATCCCCATGCCTTGTTAGTCATGGGGAGGGGGGACACGTTTTACCATAATTTGATGTTTTGCCTTTGCAGTTGTTAGGTTTGATTCTTAGTCTTAGCTTGCCGCGCATCAAATAATAAGGGGGGTGGGTGGGAACTACCGAAAAAGCACCCTAGAATCTACTAGATTTAGATCTTGATCTAGATATAATTCTAGAATCTAGATCCAGATGTAGATCTAGATGTAGATGTAGATGTAGATCTAGATCTAGATTCTAGCTCTAACGTGCACCTGTTCAAACGTAAAAAGAAGGATGAGTTTCAAGTTGATCCTTGCTTGCTAACTCATCATTTTGACAGGTAATTTGTACTTCATTGTTTACTCCGCCACTGGCCTGGGAACAAGACCTAAATCTCCAAAGTCGAGGAAAACAATAAAGTACTTACAGAGGTAGATAATGGGGACACAGAATGAAACGTAGACTATTTTCAATAAACACTGGACATACAATCAGTACAATCAGTTGTCTCTTGATCAGACCGCGGCAGTTTCGTCGGTGCGCTCAGAGCATCGGAACTCTCTTGAAGCGAGCGAGCAGAAAGAGTAGATCTACTGGTAGAGTTTCCAGATTTAGATCTATCCTTGGCTTTCCGGTTTTACTGTCAAAGTCCAGCCAAGCAAAACTCCTATAGATGATACACTGTAATATTATTATTGAAGAACTGGCAAAGTTCCAGAATACTTCATTTTCCAGTGACTGAATTAGATCTAGATATCTATATCTATGTATAAAACCTATGATCATGTTCGTGCAAGGATCTTAGACCCCCTTGTATTCATAAAGTGAAACGAAGTACATCCGGTGGGGGTGGTTAGCGGGTGCTCTGGTGTGGTTTGCTCCTTCTTTCCTATCAAACGTCTATCGTCCTGATATCTCCTTTTTTGTGTTTGTTACTCTCTTGTAACACGTCTATTCTTCGGCATTTATATGACCTTATTGTGTTGCAAGTGCCGCAAAACTCTTTCGGACACGATGTACATCCGGCTCAGTCTCCAGGTCTTATGCTTGGCTGCATACTTTTGATCAACCAGTAGGCCTATACCTTCAAGCGCTAGGCCTTCGAATTTTTTTTTTTCCGTCGGGACTATGATATCATACTATTATAGCATAATAATTTATATTTACAGTGTAGCCTATACGGTGTTTTGCCTACCAGCCTAAGTAAACAACAAAACATAAATATTTTTCATAGACTGCAAAGAAGCGAAAGCCGACTGAGATTATCAAGTTGAACTGCAGAAGGTCCTCCGGGATCCCCACCCATCCACCTGCTACTTGCACATTATAAAACCTATCATAGGCCTATAGGCCTTTGTTCGTTATTCACATTGTTTTAATGTAGCCTCCACTCCAAGCAATCGTTTCTTTCTGCTGTGCAGTCTGTGGCTTTTGGGAAGATAATAGGACTGACGTGAGGATTGCGTGTTGTCAGAAGCGACTCAATGGCAACACAGGTAGGCTATTATAGATATCTTATAGTCCCTCCGAAATTAGAGACACGAGGGGGGGGGGGAGGGGGATACCCCGCTGGTCCTTCAAGGGCTGGACGTATCATGACCCCTTACCCTGTAAAACATGTTATTATAATGTCGCTACAGAAATATCAAAGAGAGGAAACAACCAATACGTCAGTTTTTGTGCAATTTATCGTTGCGTGTAACCAGGGCTCAAATTTGTTTTAAACAAAAACTGGATGATCTATCGAATATAAGACAAATCGCCAGGTGTAACCACAAAATTGTACACGGCAAAGATAGGACGATGGCTTGGCTACTCGATCGAGAAATCAAGCGCTGTTTGATAAAAAAAAAAATATTATTCCGTGCGATCGCGGTCAGATTTGGGGTAGACGCGCTGTGACGTAGAATCGCTTGAAACTTCACCACAGATCCGATAAGTCAACGCATAAAGTCAATAATTTTGTATCGTATTCGTCGAAAGCTATACGAGAATTGTCCATTTCATCGAACTGTTTAGTGTGTTTACATGTTCCAGTCTATCCTCCAATTCTCTTACGATTGGTGAGATTCCTTCTCTTTACGTCAGAGAGCTGATATCATGACATAATGAGTGCTTGCACTCTTGTGTGCTGTTACTTGACTTGACAAAAGAAAGAAAAAGAAGTTTATTTATTTAGACAAAAGACTGATTTTTAAGTAAAATGCAAGTGCATTCATTCATCAAATCCTGACCGATAGCCTTTTTTCCCCAGTACTTTCTTGAATGTTGTTTATGCCCACTTTTTTGTCACAAGTCTTCGCAAGAGTCAGATTGTGCTTCTGGGTGACCGTAGACTGGACCTAATCATACAATGTATGTATGTATGTATGTATGTATGTATGTATATATGTATGTATGTATGTATGTATGTATGTATGTATGTATGTATG
>NW_004797699.1:153544-157569 GCF_000002075.1 Aplysia californica
TATATATATGTAGTTTGCGTACACTTTTCTCCGCATTCATTTGTGTTTTCGCGAATTAAAAATCCTTGCCACTAGTAGTGACATGATCGCATGATTGTGCCTTGAAGTCCAAGTGATACTGCAGTATCACTACTATATGGTAGACTGCCCTCTTATTTGAAACCGAACCTCCATCTGGCTTGATAAAGTATAAAATCTGCGTCATGATGACCAGATAAACTAAAGAAATTCACGAATTGTGCTTACAATCAAGCCAGCTCTTCTAGCCTAGGCTACGCAACGAAGCACTTTGAGATAGAAACGTTATCGTATTATTGATAAACGAGGAGCGTGTTTAAAGGAACGAGTACGGTAACGTTCGTTGTCACGTGACAGATATATCCGGTCACTCGATCTTGTTTGTTTCGTCTGCTAGCCTACAAAACAGACTGGCGTTTTGACTGTTGGGCTCAGTTCGGATCTTGGTTGGAGTTGAGAGCAGTTCGTAAGCTTAGATTCGCGGTTGTGAAGCTCGTCCTTTTTTCTGGTATTGTTAAAACTAGTTCTGTGGATAGGTGTGCTCACAGTCTTCTTCTCAATAATAATTTGTAATTAAAAACGCCGCTCCTCAAACATGGAAAAAAAGAACGGACCAAAAGGAGACATAAAGGCAAAATCAACACCAAGCTCCCTTTCAGCTAATAAGGATGTAAACATTGGACGACCGAGAGTGCGAGGAGTTGACATCATGCGGGATCCAATACTTAACAAAGTAAGTATATCTAGATCTAGGTGGGGTAGTTAGATCTAGATCTAGATCTAATATAGATGTAGATATAGATCTAGATCTAGATCTTATCAAATTAAAGTCAACATTTTTAGGGGCCGCAAAACAACAAAATTGTCAGCTGTTGTGAGTCTAAAAATAGAATTAGATATATTAGATCTACACTAGATCTAGATCTATATCTAAATCTAGATCTAGGCCTACATAATCAAGATATCTAAGATGTAGATCTAGATATTAGATTCTAGATATAGATCTAGATTTAAAAACAAGAATAGTTTTCTCAGTTGTCAGCTTCATGCAAATCCCTGTCCTATTCTTCTAGGCCTACCGGTAGGCCTACTTATTTATAAAGACTCTGTACTAGGCCAATGTCAATAGCCTTTATAAATAGCTCCTAGATCTAGATATCTATGATCAACTGTTACATTACTACGTTGACTTTGAATAGATTATAGATCTAGGCTAAATATCTAGATATCTAGGTAGATTAGATCTAGAATCTTGATCTAGATCTAGCCTAGGTTTACAATTACATTATTGTAATCGGGATCTGGGCCTAAGATCTTCGATTTGAAATCGCTGATTCATGCATTGAGCATTGGTTAGGCCGATATATAGAAATCTAGATCTCTCTATAGTCTATAGGCCAATATATAGATCTAATCTAGATCTAAATCTAGATCTACATCAAGATCTAGATCTAGATTCTAGGTCTTATTATATTATTGTGAAAGAATTATAATAAAATGAATGACTCTCTAACTATCTACTCTTCTTGAACATTTTACTGTTGGTTTACTAAATCTAGATCTAGATCTAGTCTGTTTTTTTTTTTGCTGTATAAATGAAATGAAAGTTTTCAGTCAGAGAGTAAATAGGCTAAATGAAGGCGCATAAGACACAGTTAAAGTCTTTCTAGTTCGACTTTGCACAACGTGGTCTTAATCGTATCTCAACCCAAAGATCTCAACTCATTTTCCCATTGGCATGATCATAGTTCTATTTATTGACCTCACAGACTTTAACTTTATAGATTGTTGTAGATTGGTTGTCTATGGAGACAGCATGCATCATGATTGATGATCGTGGCCTCATTTAGCTGGAACCGATTTAAGGATGTGTATTCTAGTGCCAGTTAAAGTAGCAACTGGCGGGAATGGGAAGGGGTTATTCACTCATTAAAGCACCCACGCCCACACTAGCGAGGTGCCCTACATCGTAGGACATCGTAGGCGCCTATGCCACAATTTTAAGGGCCTCCAGTTACAATTTTTTTTTTTAAGGGACTTTGGATTGGGAGTCTAGGGTGCACATGAAAAAAAAGTAGGGAGAAAAAACAATGATGAAGGTAGAATATATATAGATCTAGGCCTTCTAATTATTTGACTTTTAGTGGAATTTTTTTTTAGAATGGTGGTGGTAGATAAATGTGGCATGACAAATCCATTCATTTCATTACTTATGAAAACATTCTGGTCTGTAAACTCACAGGCACCACTTTTCATGCTCACGTTATTTTTTTCTGTTTACCGTACTGTCTGGTAGAAAATTGATTTCCTTGCATTTTGATGTAGAACTACATTTTAGTTTGTCTCATAAATTTTGAAGAAGTAAGATTCTTATCAGACACGGCAGTCAGATATAATAAGAAAGTGACCACTCAAATGAGTTGGGACACATTGAGGAAAATGATCTTGTAGAGAAAAAGCTCATGCCTTGAAGATAATAACAAAAGACTGCATATATAATGCTCTATCCCATACGAACAAGCTGTTCGAGCGCTTTACCTCAATCACATGATCATTGAAAAGTAATAATTCATTCACACAGGGTAAAATATTTCACAGTACTTAACCAAAAAACCCAGTTCAATCACATAAAGAGGAACCATTGAACCATCACAACCATACATTCATAACATACACACGCAATGACAGCAATAAAAACAAAACATATAAGTACTTACAGCAATTTAATGTTTTAGGATTTGATATTTTTCTGAGATCCTGGGGTAAGGAGTTCCACATTTTAAGGCCAAAAAATGAGAAACTTTTCTCAACAAAAGATCTTAATTTCATTCTAGGGGCTCTGAATTTTGTTGCGGTGTTTTTTGGGGCCACTTGTAATCTCCTCATTCGTTCACATGAAATACCAGACAGAACGAAATTGCAAAGTCAAGTTTTGACAAGACAAGAGAGATAGAGAGCATGCCGCCTAAGACAAGCAACCTAACCTAGAAAAAGGCGAGTCCTCTTCCAGGATGGTTGAGAAGCCACTTGACAGCCTCTTAAGCAAAGTAGACTACGTTTTAAGAGGATTGAATAAAGAAACATAATTTGAGGACTGTGGTTTACGTGTTGTGTGTAGTGGCAGGCTTGATTTTCATTTTCCCCACATGTTGAAAATTCTAAGAGAAAATAGGCCGCTAAAGTTGATCTGAGTACTGGCTTATATCTGATGGTAGTTTATTTGGGTTTGGCTTTGTCATTTTGGTTTCTCTGTGTTTTTGATAGGTGCAAAGATGAGCAAGTCAGTGTAGAAGTGAAAAGTATGTTCTTCTGTGATATAATATAATTATCCTTTTGTGCTGCTTTTCTGCATTTCCTTCACGGTGCTAGTATTACTGTAAACTCTCTGGTGCTACAGTCGAATTAGGCAGAACTTTAACACGTATGGCATGTTGTGTCGCATTGACTGAGGTCTTAGTCAGTGGTGTGTTGTGGGATAGGGCTTGTAGCTTCAGCCCCGCTTGGTTTTCTTCGCAAAAAAATACTTCTCTAAGATCAAAACAAAATATTTCATTAAAAATTTTTAAGAGACAAAACATAATAATGTGTTCAAATAAAAAGGGAAACTCCACGGGCACCCAATCGAAACGTCTGAGGCATAACAACTCGAAAAGTGATCTGATTAGTCTGGATGCCTACTGCTCAGCTTTTACTAGGCCTACGACCAGGCCTGTAGCTTCGTCCAGTCAGGCGCTCCTTCCGTCGAGGAGAATGATATATATTATTTCATTGGGCTTAGGCCTCTTAATCTTAAGCCCCGGCGCTTATTAAGTTCCCTCAGACTGGGGGGCGTTGACCTTGCACGGCTCAAGGCCGAGACAAAGCAACTGAAGTTTTATTAGGCTCTGGGGCTCAAGATGCATCCACCCACGCGCTGCGTCACGTGACAAGACATCGTTTGATTCTTGACACCTTGCCTAGTTAGTTTGCATACCCTCGCGGCTCCAGACTAAAGCATAGACTGAGCC
>NW_004797699.1:157721-161093 GCF_000002075.1 Aplysia californica
CCCCCTCTTTCGGCTCAGTGAGTTGAGGTAGTTTTGAATTGAAATCTAATGTTTGTTGTTCAATGAAGCAGCATATTAATATAGCGTGCTGAATACTTTTGAAAATTCGCTTTAGTTCTACATTACCGTATGTGAAGTTTAGCCCACTGTCATGAGACTTTAAACAATTTGCCGTCGAGATACGTGTATGTGTTATGAGTCTGTTTTCTACTGGTTGTGGGGTTTTTTTTCTTTGAGAGCACCGTCTCGTCTGTGTTGAACATTCATTCTAAGTGTAAGTAAATATAATATTACAATACGCTTATATGAGAGAGAGAGAGAGAGGGAGAGAGAGAGAGGGGGAGAGTCAATCGGGTCGACCGTATTATTATGGTCCCTCTTTGGTGAATAATATTTTCAACCAATGAAATGGGTAAGACTGTTCAAAGAATGACATTTCTATCTATTCATATTTACATGCCGGTCTGATGACACCTTTTCATATCAGCTCGTTCATCATTCCCATGCACGCTTTTTGAGCCGTTGAAAATATTTCCAGGTTGATTGAGTGACTCTTTATTTAATTTTGTCCCTGTCTGACCTCTAGAAGTGCAGAGAGAAAGATAACGCTGTAAAGACTTCAATGAATAAGCTTGCTGATCGCTGATTGGACAGAGAATCCCCACCTTTCGACACACCTTCCACTGTCACAGGACCATAGCTTTTACTTTTATCTAATCTAGGGTAGTGACCCACGAGTCAGTTAAGCTGTAAAACGTCCCACGTAAGCCGAGCAAATTGTGAACTCCCGAGAAATAGTACCGTAACCCAACCCATTCTGCTGGAGTTAAAAGCAATGTCTGTTTTCTTGGCCCGACGCAGGATCGATAGCAGTACGGTACTTAATGAGCAGGGGGGAACATACTGTGGATTGTTTGCCCTCCTTCTTTTCTGCCGTCGGGGTTATTTTTGCTTCTCGACCTGCTTATTCCCGAGAAGTATTTAACTTGTATTTTTTGTAATGTGTAGTTCTACGAAGAGCAAAGTATTGAGCTCGACGGAAAAACGATCTGGGCTTGAATTATCACAAGTGAAGTGTGTGCATATAGTGTGCTAACCTGCTCTATTATTCTTCCATAGCTATGGCCTGATGTGCTTTGCCCAATAGGCAAACGACTGTATCTTGATGTCCGCTCAGGAGTAGGAGTGGTTTGGTGTGTTTCTTTTTTTCTTCTTTTATCGTCACCTACGCCTTTTTATTTTATCGTTCCCTTCTGTGTTGTTCTGTTGTTCCCTTGCCTTGGTCTCTTCTTGTACATGTAGGCTATGTCACCTTTCCAAGCTGCCTTGTGCACTGATTTCCATTTCTGTACCATTTCGTCTTTGCGTTGCGGTTGCGGTTAGACGCTTTTCTATCGTACACATGAGGCCTGAGTTCAATTACTAAATGAGGAGATTTTTTTTCTATCGAGTACCTCGATCTATCTTTCTGCAGGGATGTTGTATACCTCTCATCCCTGAGAGGCAGGGCGGAAGCTAAATTATGTCGATTGGGGCCTAAAAACAACTACATTATGTTTTAAAAAATGACCCCCCCCCCCGGGGCGGTGCCACTGACTGAAGTGTCTTTAGGCCATTCCCAAAGGGGGGACATTTCTCGTTCTAATGCACAGTAGAATTGTTAATGGGCTGATCCAACAATGTCATGCTCATAACTGTGCCTGAAATACAACAGGGAACTGCTGCTTTTTCTTTCCTAATCCTTACTATCGTCATTGGTCCTCTACCTCTAGTATGTTTGTCACACTCTTGTGACCCGCTATTTCCGGGGTGCCTTGATGATCGAAGCAGACTTCGTGCTGTTGAAGCTAGAGAGGGTGGGTTGTTGGCGGGTGCTCTGGTGTGGTTTGCTTCTTCTTTCCTATCAAACATCTATGGGGCTCTCGTGGCCTAGAGGTTAAGGTGTTGGCCTCTCATTCAAAGGTCCCGGGTTCGAATCCGGGTAGCGACCGAAAAAAATTTCTTCTCTAAAATTGTCTCCTTTCACCTCCTTTCCTGCTCTTTAGCAATATTCTGTCGTCTGCTTTCGTCTCCTCTTTCTGCCCCCACCCCCCTCACCTCCTCTGGGCTCCTGACTCTTTCTGCAGCCTTTCTACTGCTACTCCTTGACTACTTCTTACAGCTGTCTTTCTGCCACACCCCTGATCTTCTGGTAGGAAAGATCTACACCTAGCCTTCTCGGACAAGGGCGAAAAATCTCGGAGGTCCCATGTGCAAGTTGCGCACGTTAAAGATCCCTTGGTGGTCTAAAATCGATAAGAGTAGGCTTCGGCCGCCACCCGGGCAAAATTCAAAATTTCCTACCAACTAAAAGTATTAGGTGTGTCCCGCGCGCTCATATGACCTATGCAGTTGCGAGTGCCGTAAAACACTTACCAAAACATAACAAACAAAACATATATCGTCCTTATCTCCCCTCCTTCTTTTTTATGTTTGTTACTCTCTTGTAACACCTCTAATCTTCTAGCGCTCATATGACCTTAGGCAATTGCGAGCGCCGTAAAACCTCTACTAAAACAAACAAAAGCTAGAGAGGTGAGCAGAGTAAGTCTGATTCTCTGTAAGGACTTCTCTGTTGACATCCACCCCTTGGCGCTCATATGACCTTATTCAGTTGCGAGCGCCGTAAAACCTCTAGTAAAAATAAAAAGAATAATAATTAAAAAAGGACACCTGATAAACGTTTGTTCAAAGAACAGTAAAACAACAGTCTCACGTTAAATCAAAGCAACAACAGAATGGACGAGGAGTGTTGGATACAATATTATTATGTTTGTCGTAAAACCTATTTACGCACATGTTGCATTCCAGTATTCTCGCTTACTGTGCAGGATACTGATTGCGATGTCCACAATTTTCGTATTGAAATTTATGATCATGTAATGTAAGCACTGTGTAATAGAAAACGATATGTCTATCGTTGGAGTCCAGTGTGACATACGATCTTCTCTCGCAGTCGTTAATTTTCGTGAGTTTTATATGCACATTAGCAGTATTGATTAATTGTGCTATGAAGACCGCTTGTTTGACACTGGATGGATGGGAATACCATTACTGTGAATTGCTGATTTTGCAGCTTTTGCGACGCAAGTTCATTAAACCGAGAGATTTTATCAGTACAGGGACAGGATCACGCCTTTCGTCAACATTTGCTGTCGCATGAGTTTCCGATCCTTAGTCCCAAAAGTCGTGGACGCAGTTTCGGTCACATTGTGGGTCATGAATAGAGGTTGGCTGGATTGAATGCGATGGTTGCGTGAGCTTATAGTACCGTCTTCTTTTTTTTAAAAACAGCAGCAATGACCAAACAAACAAACAAAAAAAAGGGGGGGG
>NW_004797699.1:162664-163514 GCF_000002075.1 Aplysia californica
AGCCAAGGAGTAGCAGTAGAAAGGCTGCAGAAAGAGTCAGGAGCCCAGAGGAGGGGGCAAAGGAGGTGAGGGGGTGGGGGCAGAAAAATGGAAAATGAAAGCAGACAACAGAACATTGTTAGAGATCAGGAAAGGATGTGGAAGGAGACAATTTTAGAGAAGAAAATTTTTTTTTGGTCGCTACCCAGAATCGAACCTGGGACCTTTGAATGAGAGGCCAACACCTTAACCTCTAGGCCACGAGAGCCCCCACTTTTCTTCTGCATAAAAAGTGCGTAATATACTTTTTTGAGGAAGCCTATATATTATTTTAAAGTTGAGCCTTTGCTTCTCCTGTGTAACAAAGAAAGATACAGAAGGTCTTTTTACCATCTTCCATTGCACTCCATCTTAATCATAATATTGTAACATAACATTGTATTACCATGTACCGGTACTTTTTGCAGAGATACATTCACCTTCAGAATACCATCGCATTGCTTTCAGATTACTGATTATGTACCAGGCTTGAACATTACTATTGTTAACAATAATTGTTCATTTATATCATATATATGCTTTTATTGACTGCGAATCTGTTAGTTCAAGCGTACAATATTATGTGGGTTAGATGTATGTGGAAAAGAGGGTGTGTGGGAGATTATTTGTGTATGGGTGTGCGCCCACATGTGAGTGTATGTACTGTGTGTGTGTGTAGTGTCTATGTGTGTGTGTATGTCTGTTTGTATCATAAGTGTGTGTGTGTGTGTGTGTGTGTGTATGTGTATGTGTGTGTGTGTGTGTGTGTGTGTGTGTGTGTGTGTGTATATATTATTGACTATGTGCGCGCGCGCGCGTGTGTGTGTGTGTG
>NW_004797699.1:165104-166515 GCF_000002075.1 Aplysia californica
GTCCTGAATGCCACCTCTTGAACTGATAAGAAGCAAGCAGCTTTTTGATTTTGCTAGCCCTGGCAATTACCTGTTTGATAACGTTCCCGCACTCTCGCCTTACGAATGTCGTGTCACACCCCGCTGAGGTCAATCACACGACTTGGAAGCTCCGCACATGTGCACTACTGTCGTATGAAAGTAGCCTACAATATGTAGGACGACAAGCACTTTATTTGACCTCCTTTAGTTTTGTTTTGTTTTTGTTTTTAGTTTTGGTAAAAGTATTTGGCACTTTTAACACAAATAGGTGATATAAGCGCCGAAGATTTAGAAATGCTTCTCGAGTCTAAAAAGAAAAGAAGGAGAGATATGTACGCCAGTGGCAGGGCGCCATTGGTGCAATTGGTTTCAGCGCTCCGCCTAACTTTGATAGCAAAGAAGGAGTAACACACACCATAGTCACCCACCCACTACTTTGACCTCCATAGGACTATACGATTCTTTAGAAACACATGCGAAGATCCGGTTAGATTGCGATAAAAAGAATTCGTTGAAGTCACACGTCACACGACTGAAACATCACACGTGCGCTTGGGCGTGTGATACTACTTAATTTGACCCCTGTGGGACGGACCAGTGAGATGTTTTGAGAAACACAGACAAAGATCAAGTCAGAGTGCGATAAAAATGATAAAGAATCTTTTTAAAGAAAATTTGTCGTCTCCTTTAACGGAGTGTCCATTGGGGGATCGGGTCGGGTCGGGTTGGTTTGCTCGCCAGATTGAGGGCGCAGAGCGGCTATCGTGGCACAAACCGATCGTGTTTTACCGGGTGCCCATTGCGGATGAGATCGGGTCAGGTCGGGCCGGGTTGATCGCCCGATTCGTCGGCTGATACAAGGTGTCCATTGGAGGACCGGGTCGGGTCGGGGCCGTTTGCTAGCCAGACTGAGGGCGCAAAGCGGCTATCGTGGCACAAGCCGATCGCGCCCGACTCGTCGCCTCAAAAACAAACGCGTTTGTTTTCAGGCGACAAGTGAAACGATCACCCCCGACCCGACCTGACCCGATCCCGTCCGCAATGGGCACCCCGTCGTGTTCGTTTTTGAGGCGACAAGTCGAGCGCGGTCGGCTTGTGCCACGATAGCCGCCTGACGCCCTCAATCTGGCTAGCAAACCACCGCGACCCGACCCGATCCCCCAATTGACACCCCGTATAAAAAACAAACGCGTTTGTTTTCAGGCGACGAGTCGGGCGATCGACCCGACATGACTCGACCCTACCTGATCCCATCCGCAACGGGCACACGGTAGGAGGCGGTATGGAAATGATTGTAACATAATTATGTAGCCTGCGTGCGTTTAGCGTCTTGTGAGCGTGCTCTATTCCCCTTTTAACTTTTAGTAATATAATAATAATGATAATAATA
>NW_004797699.1:167636-170118 GCF_000002075.1 Aplysia californica
GGGGTTAAAGGTCTTTCTTTGGTGTTTTCATTTACTATTTTTTTCCCTTCCGGTGATGGGATGGGATTGGGAGGGGGGTCCATGTAACCTACTTAAGGCGTGGAAGCCTGCTCTGAAGCGGGTAGTTGTTGAATGACGTAATAGGTCCTACTTCTTCACTAACCTCTTTTTGTTTCTGTCTGTATTGTTTTTACCCAGTATTGGGTGACCTGTATTGTGCACTCATGCTTCTTTTTACTCATACATTCCCGCTTTGGGGTGCTTATGTCTTGGGCGTCACTCTTTGACTCTGTCTTCAGTAGCTTATCTGACACTTCTGTATTAAGACGAAATTTCGATACAGGACGATGGGGTGTAAATCAAAGTTGAACTAATTTCACCATCACCATGAAGCGCCGGGCCCGAAACAAACATCGGCAATCATGGCTCCATTTCACTTCTCGGGTGCTCTCCAAAATACCCATGTGCTGCTTGTCGACCCATCCCTGTCGCTCATCTGTTCAAGTTCTCTACGTAAAATGTTCTTGGTCTACCCCTACTTCTTTTGCCTTTTATTTCCCAGGCATGTAGTTTCTCTTGTCCTTCTTTTCCAGGGCATGGCGTTCACCCTGGAGGAACGTCAACTACTGGGCATCCACGGCCTTCTGCCACCCGCGCTGCTGACACAAGATAGACAAGCTTATCAAGTGATGCAGAATTTTTATCGTTGGGACAACGATCTTGACCGTTTCATCTTTTTGATGGGCTTGCAGGATCGTGACGAAAAACTGTTCTATCGAACTGTTATCGAGAATATCGAACTCATGATGCCCATTATTTACACACCCACTGTTGGCTTGGCCTGTCAGAAATACGGCATGATCTTCAGAAAACCAAGGTAAGGAGAGTTGTAAGAGGTATTAGTTTGCATGTCCTTTTTGCTGACACTTTATTTTCATAAAGTTTGACATAAGGTCCGTTGTTGAAAAATGACTTTTTAGTACCTAAATGAGATTTGCATATATACTGTGAGGATTTCTTTCTATGAAGATGGACCCACTTTACAATACTAGGATTTAAAAAAAAACAACAACAACCAACAACAAAAGAACCCATACCATTTGCTTGTCAAAATGTGACTGTTTCTTTCTTAGTATTAACTATTTTGTAAAGTTGACTACCACTCGATGAATGGTATATTTGTGGTAACATACTAACACGCTATTCTTTAGAGGAAGAAAGGTGATAGGAGGAAGACTTATAGTATATAGTATGTTAAATTTAATTTAGTATACTTGCTTACACGATAAGTGTGAAATAAAAATTATTCTTCTGATTCCTGGTCCCCACCTCTCCCAGTGCCTTTTACAAAATGTTAATGCTTCACACAATGTAGGCCTATATATTTATAGAAAGTAAATTCCGGCAGCCTAAAATAGATGTTACGTCACACTACATTAGATAATGAAATCCAAATTGGTTCTGGCAGAGTTCTATGCTATTTTCTCTTTATTTTGTGTTGCTCATTATTTTTGTTTAGCTTTCTTTTAGAAACAAAATTAAATGTATGTAGACAGTTTAAAGAATGGAAATGTTAACCATGATTTATTTAATTTCCCATCATGTGAAAGTTTTATTTCTCATTAGGGTACATTCAAAGAGAATACCTAGATCTAGTCATCTATAGAAAGTTCTACTTCCTTCCTTTTCCCATTCCTTTGCTTACTGTTGCAGATTTTTTTTGTCAACTGTTACATGACTTTGCGCAGGTTTATGTGGTTTTCCTTTCAGTCAGTTGGAGAAATAAATAATCCCGTTATGATTTACTGCCTTATATTGATGTTCATATAGTAGAATTAATGTGTATAAAATGCAAAGAGAAAGGTATTTATCTGCTGAGCTTCCCATTTTGTTGGTCCAGAGTCCACAGGAATAATGGACTACTGATGGAACTGTTTGGCTCCAGGGCTGTTTGTTCCCTCTTAATTTATAAATCTAGCAAAGAGAGGTAGATCAAGAGGAAGGGAGAGTAAGGCAAGAGAGTGAGAAAAAAAGAGAAAGAGAGAGAGAGAGAAAGAGAAAGAGAGAGAGAGAGAGAGAGAGAGAGAGAGAGAGAGAGAGAGAGAGAGAGAGAGAGAGGCCATGCATATTCATATGTTGAAAAATGGGCTGTATGAATGTGCTATACAGCCAAACTTGCTATAACGACCACTTTTTATTCATGATCTCCAGTACAAACCACTTGCTTCCCTCCCACCCCCACCTTGCATTTTTTACTGTATCAAAGACACTGTCCAAGAGGACCACCTCTCTAAATTGACCACTTTCTCCTTGACAATGGGAGGTCATCTTCAAAAAGTTGAACTGTATTACTTTTATAGTAATATTTTGTGTGCTCTTGTGAACTTGTATGGGTTCATGTTGGTTTATTTGTCTGTTTGTAAATATATGGGGCTGTATCATGAAAAAGAAGGAAAAAGAAGTTGGGTATGATGGGAAGGGG
>NW_004797699.1:171028-174201 GCF_000002075.1 Aplysia californica
TGTCTGTCTGTCTGCCTGTCTGTCTGTCTGTCTGTCTGTCTGTCTGTCTGTCTGTCTGTCTGTCTCTGTCTCCCTCCCTCCCTCCCTCTTTCCCTCCTTCCCTCTCTCCCTCTCTCCCTAGCTCCCTCTACCCCCTTGCCCCTACCCCACTCTCTCACTCTTCCTCTCCCCATCTCTGCTCAGGCCATTGTGGTAACCGACGGTGAGCGTATTCTTGGACTGGGTGACTTGGGCGCCTATGGTATGGGCATTCCCATTGGCAAACTGTCCTTGTATACTGCCTGTGCAGGGATACAGCCCCACAGCTGTCTGCCTATCACAATTGATGTGGGCACCAACAATGAGGTAACAAAATGCTTTCTGCCTTGATATCTTTGTGCACAGTAACTTTTTTTTCGTATTGATAGGTATTCGCCATTTCTGTGTGACCTATTTTTAGATTCTCAAAATATGTTTATGCTACAAACGCAACTATAATTTTAGCTAATATTGACTAAAATGGATTGCTGACCCCTCAAACTATCGGGACAAAGTGAACTTGAAATGTGTGTGGATGTAGAATGTGAATAGAAAAAGGGTTATAAGATAAGAAGTGAAAATGGAAAAAAATGATTAATAAAAACGCCACAGGAAGAAGCAATGCATAGTAGGTAAAGGGGACTTCTGGTTCACCACTCGAAGAAGGCTGAGAGGGACAAAGGCTTAGTAGAAAGACAAGACTTGATAAAAATTCTCCCCACTCAGGAATCGAACTCAGGTCTTCTACATATTGTGGCAAAGAGCTTGGATGCCAATATAATGGGTGTTCAATATCACTTTATGCTTGCTATTGAGGG
The DNA here is from genome assembly GCF_000002075.1 of Aplysia californica. Lineage (NCBI taxonomy): Eukaryota > Metazoa > Mollusca > Gastropoda > Aplysiida > Aplysiidae > Aplysia > Aplysia californica. The sequence continues at coordinate 171,865 of NW_004797699.1, forward strand.
AGAACTTGGGCTATACAAGTGTTATTTAATATTGTTATTTAATTCAAATATGACTTAGTGCTCTGTTAAGAACTTGATTTTAATGATATCATTAAGATGAGGGGCTATGTCATTAAGATGAGTGGCTCTTCACTTCTTGTTTATAAACAGTCTTTCACATGATCAAGTATATCTAACATTTTTAAAGCTTAGATTTGTACTTTTTAATGACAGTATTTAGGACTTTTATGTGAAGTCTGGTTTCCACATCTTTCGAGTTAAATTTCTTATGAACAATGATTTGCGAACTAATTGTTTACAAACAAATGTCAGCTACTTTTGAATGAATGCAGAAGCCTGCCATATCTTACTCCATGTCTCAAGCTCCTATATGGAATGTTCTTGTTTTGTCTGGATGCCTTTTATTTGCACATACATTATATTGCCTAATTGAATGCGGCTAAAATTCTACTGGACAGTGGATATTATTGTTTTTTTGCGAATGTCATTGTGATATCTTGCAGCAAATCCGTAATGATCCACTGTACATTGGTTTGAGGGAACCTCGGGTGACCGGTGCACTTTACGATCAGCTGATAGATGAGTTTATGGAAGCTGTCGTCAAAAGGTACGTATCTGAGGAATAGTTGATGGGATTTAATTAACTTACTATTTTGTTTTAATGTGTCAAAACAGCAATTTTTGCCTTTTGTGAATGCATTCTTCCGATCTCTTAAAGATTTGAATCTAAAATAGAGATGCAGACTCGGATGATATATGGTTGACTTTTTTATCTTTGTAATAATTCTGTTTAAGAATCATTAGAAATGACAATAAAGATTTCAGTTCCACCTGTCGAAGTAAATTTAAATTTGAGCTTCAGTTGTAATCCTGATTTGCTAAGAAAGGGCTCAAATTGTAATCAGCTTGCTTAAATAAAGTCCCAGCTACTCTCAAACAAGGCCAAAAGAAGCTGTGAACTTTCAAAGACCTAAAAATGTTTCCCCCGTTGGTCCTTTTTATCTTCTTATCAAAAGCTGCTTTAATACAATACTATATCCAAATAGACCTGATTGTTTTTCTTCTATTATCTTTGTTACTGACTTTCACATCACCAGGGTCAACATCTCTGGCCCCCCCCCCCCCCCCCCCCTCCTTCCCCACTCCTCCAACCACAACGTCTGTCACCGTCATTATTATCAATAGCAGCTGCTGACTAAAAAGAACATAACGAAATACCAGTAGCATTTTGTGTTCTGCATTTTGAATATTTTTTTATTCACAGATACGGGAAGAACTGTCTAATCCAGTTTGAAGACTTTGGCAATCACAACGCTTTCAGATTTTTGGAGAAATACAGAGAAAAGTTCTGTACCTTTAATGATGATATTCAAGGTAAGTTTCAGATGATGTATCATGAGCAGTCAGTGTCTCTAAAAACACTGTTAGTTTATTTAAGAAGTAGGACCCCATCTCCCAACAAACTAAACCCTAAAAGGTCCATTTTGAGAATGTCCCAAACCACAGTCATCTGCACAGTTGATCAACAAGATACCTACTGAGCTAGTAAAACACCCATGCCAGACTGGGATAAATCATTTCTATAGTGCAGGATGTGTTACAAATAGTGGGATATTGTCCAAGAATCCTTATCAAATTAGGACAAAGTAAAACTTTTTCTTCAAAACAGTTATGGCTCTGCTATTATTATCCGTATTACAAACCAGGAAAAGGTGGCATGAATCCTCCCAACTATTAGCCAATACATAACAATATTGGCTGTACTGATTCTATTGGAACAAAGCCGTTTGAGGTTCCTCAAGACTGCATTCTCTCTCACAAAATGTTCAGGGTTTCTTTTTTAACTCTTTGCGGACGTATTGCCGATATATCGGCGCAAGTCCACACCCCTTGCGGACGTATCACCGACATATCGGCTGTGATGGGGTGCCTCAGTTTTGTTTCGTTTTAACACGGTCCACGATTTATAAGTACTTTTTATTGTTATTGAAAACTTGGAAAGGGTTTAGGAAACGAAAACATTTAGTGTCACTTTGTTAAAGCGTCGGTCTTGCGAAAAACGAGTGAATTAGTTCTTGCTGTCTTGCATCAACAAAACTATCTAACCGGACTCAGTATAAATATCATAACTCAATGAAAAATTGGAATATTGCATTCAAATAAAAAGCTGCACATTCATAAATTTATTGAATCTGCTCTTGGCCTGTATATGATAAGATAGCTATGCTGATTTGCTTTCACTTGTTTAGTCCGCCCCCTCTTCTCCCCCTCACCCCTCTTCTATCATTTCTTCTTCTTCTTCTTCTTCTTCTTCTTCCACCTCACAGCCCATCCCTC
>NW_004797699.1:176039-177110 GCF_000002075.1 Aplysia californica
AGAGGTGAACAACTTGTGTTTCGCGTGCTCATATGACCTTAGCAGTTGCGAGCGCCGTAAAACCTTATACTACTACTACTACTACTTGTTTAGGGGGTGAAATTTTTTCAGTCAAAATGTATTTTTCTCACCACCATCGCCATTTATAACCCTTGTAGTGCTTACTTATGTTCAAAATTAATCCTTGTTTGATGTTGGAATGTATTCCATATTCAATTTACTTCAATTTGATATATCATATGTTACGTTTTGAGTGATAGTTATGCTTATATGAATTTTTTTGTTCTTCACCTGTGTAGCCGAATCGAGTCACAAGTTAATTACGTCTAGACCCCAAAACAACTACGTCCGGAAAGAGTTAAAGAACAAAGAGCAATCACTTGATCTTAAGTTTTGGAACCTGTATTTCCTCAATTTGATATAATTCAAATTTTGGGAACACTGCAAAAAGTATTATTTGTTTTGAAGGATTAAATTGTTTGGTATATTTGGACGGTGCTGTAGTCTTATGTACAAGCTGGATTTCTCTCTGTTTGGGTGGTTGTTGACTTCTCTTTTGGTGTACTTCCTCTTCGACTGCCCTTACATGATCCTGGGTTTCAAGTGTAGTGCCATACCCAAGCCCGAAACTCATTTTCATAATGACTTTCTCTTTAAAACATTCTTCTGACATACTGTCCCCGCAGTAATTTGCAAATTGCAAGCCTAAAATTTGCCAAAAATTGCCACAAAAAATGCAAAAATTTGCCCCCAATATTGCCAAATTTGCCAAGATATTTGCATTCAGAATCCATACAGACAATTGCTACTTACCCCATGAAACAGACTTACTGAAAAAGTCTGGCATTTTTGGGGTTATTCTGAAAATTCTTACATTCACATTCTTTTATTAGATACAGATCATTGTTGTATCACTGGTTAAGCAGTTATACAAAAGAGTTAAAGGATAACAATTTTCATGTTTTGCCATGACGTATTTGTTATGTTTTTCAATAAAGGCCATTCCCTTTAATTCTCACAATCTTCCGCACGCTTATGTGTGCACACGCACACGCACACACACACACACAC
>NW_004797699.1:178607-191947 GCF_000002075.1 Aplysia californica
TAAAAAAGTAATAAATAAATAGATAAATAAACAAACAAACGAACAAATGAATAAGCAAACAAACAAACAAACAAATAAATAAATAAATTTTTAAATCTTCCTATATGTGCACTGGACAGTTTAAGATTCAGAAAAAAATATTTCTCTTCCAAATGTTTTGTTGATTCTCTGGCTGTATATATATACTTTTGAGTAGAGTGAGTAATTTGTCTTTCAAATTGTTTCCTATAATGCCGGCCTTTTTATACACCTCGGGTGTGAAACAGCAATAATAACAATCTTCAACAATTCAAGGGAAATCACCTTTCATGTCAGAGGCTTGGAACATTGCTGGTTTACTTTTTATCTGGATCCTTAAATAATATTATTACATATTGTGTATCTTATAATCTAACTGTTATATTCCATTCCCATCTGTTTGTATTATATGTTACTTGAAAGATTTTTCTATTTTCTCACATTATCCTTCAATTAAAACTGACCGAGTTGAAAATACTCTGCTTTCATGAAGGACCGACCCAAAGGAGGTGTCACTGGAGAAAAGCTGCTGTTTGCCAAGAAGCATGCACCTGTTGACAAGCTGGAGGATATCGTCACGGCTATAAAGCCTACAGCTATAATAGGTCAGTACTTTCCTCCGCAGCCACATCTGGGCTATAATGGTTAGGATCTTTGTCTTGCTGACATAGGATGCAAATTTCATTCCCCACTTGTATATGTATAGAGAGAGTGAAGAACATTTTTTGGGGAATGTCTTCTCTTTTCTTTTAATTGTATCTGACCCTACCTGAGTTTACTCTGAGAGGAAGGGATCAAATAGCCTGCTTCTGATGTGATCTTAATTGTGTCCATGAGAGCGAGAATGTTTTTAATCCCATTCCTCCTGCCAACCAAATTTGTGACCTCGACATTGTAATTGTTTTACAGTACAGTCTGGGTCCTGAATGTAGTTTTATGAGTAGTTGAATGAGCCCATATGGGTTAGTTTGGTGCCCCCCCCCCCCCCCTGCCGGTTGTCAGTATGCATGTATTGTAAGTTGTACAGATGATCTGGTAAAACACCTGCCTCGGGCTTCAACTATATAATTCATGACTTCATGATCCCAAAATCTGACAGCATAACTGCTTGGCAAGACATGCACCGTAAGTTTCTTTATCTCTGACATATTATATTTGTATTCTTTTTTTTCTATCGATGAGAGTAGGCTTCGGCCGCCACCCGAGCCAAATTCAAAATTTCCTACCGACTAAAAATGTTTAATGTGTCCCACGCTCTCACATGACCTTATGCTGTTGCGAGTGCCGTAAAATACTTACCCCCTCCCCCCCCCCAATTTTTTTTTTTTAAAATTCATTTTTTTTTCGTTTCCCTTCTGATTCTGCAAGGCTCTAGTGTTTTCTTAATAATGTTCTTGTATAGCCTTTACATGCCCCACTAACAGGCTGGTTAGTGGAATGGAGCCATTATTGCAGACTTGGCCAGTAGCCAGAACTTAAAAGATATTTTTGTAAGTGGGATGGGAAGTTCCCCTCTTTTCCTCAGATGTTGTCATCTCAGCCCTATGTTGTACAACGAACTGAAGACTCGATGGCATTTGAAAAGACTTGCATTGTGTTTACTACCAGAATGTCAGCTCAACAAAAACAAAAATATTTTAATCCACAGGGGCAGCTGCAGTGCCAGGAGCTTTCAATGAGAAGATCCTCACAGACATGGGCAAAATCAATGACCGCCCCATCATCTTTGCTCTGAGCAACCCCACTAGCAAAGCTGAGTGCACAGCTGAAGAGGCCTACAGAGCCACTGATGTAAGGGCTGCCAATGCTTCTGAATGTTTTCAATAGATGCAATAAGATTTTAAGTTGTCTCATATGTTTACTTCCCCTATCAACATTATTAAGTTATTTAAGAAGTGAGACCTCTGAATTTAACATGCCCCCAATAGGACGGAGCCAAATGGGTTGAAGGTCTTGAAAATTCCACAAAGCAACCTGAGTTTAAGAACACACTCAATCTTGGATTCAAACCAGAGCCATCAGCTCTGTAATCCAGTATGATATCCACTGAGCTAATAGAGTGCCCTTTGTATCTCTGAGTTTAGAATGTTATGGAAAAGTATCAGGAAGATGATACTGGATCTAATTATTTATGAAACTTGTGACAGCATGACATATAAGTCCTCATATATATATGTAAATTTTATCTTTTTGATTAATTAAAAGTTTGTTTAGACTTAAATACAGTTCCTATCTATTTAACTGATTCCGTCCATTCGGCCGCTGACAGCGGCTCTGAGTTTTTCCGCTGCATCCATTCGACCGCTGTGACCGGCTCAATGAAATCCGAAAAAAATGTGCACTTTTAAACATAGTTCCTACTTTTTAAGTTGCCGAAAGGAAGTAGAACTTGTAAACAAACCTGACCTCAATCTCTGAGCGGCAATATCGATCGAAACTCCGCGAAATTCTTGCAAAAATCGTTGTTTTGTTGTTGCTATGTAGGCTAGATCTAAGGGTAAACAACATGAAGCCTGGTATAATAAAAAGGCCCTTCAAAGAAAGATATTCAACTAAATTTGTGAAATTCTTGCTTAAATGTGTGCTAAGGTGATATCGCTACAATTTTGTGTTGATTCCTCTGGATTATAAGGACTTGTAGAGCTGAGAAAATGTGGTAAGTCGAAAATTTCGAAGAGCTATTGCGCAATTTTTTTTTCTCATTCGTTTTTGTCTGAAGGAAAATGCAATACAAACAGATTATATGTTATTAATATAAACAGAATCTTCTATTGATTCCCATAAGTTTGGTACATGACAATACATATTAGAGTAACTTACAGCTTCACAGAAATGCATTATATAGATGCACCCCAGGTCTAAAACTGAACAGGGAAAAATTATTCTGTCCTGAGCCTGAAAAAATCATTGACAGAATCAGTTTGCGTACCAGTACATGATTCACAATATAACATAGGAGCAGGAAGTCTGTTGTTACATATTTTGCCATCAGTGTATAACTTGACTTCCTGACTCTGCTCTTATTCTATTAAATATCCAGATGCTTTTACTTTGGTGGACATTTTTTTTGGTGCTCCATTAACAAATCCTATTAAGTTATACTAACATTAGTTCGGCAGTACCCCCCCCCCCCTTCCTCCCCCACCATATCAGTGGTTTGAGAGTAACAAATAGACCCTCTACACACCATTAAGAGGTGTTCTCTTTTTACCACTGAACTAAGTGTTCAGTCTCCATACTGTTCAATTTTCTTTGCTGTATCTCCGGCAAGCTGCTACCAGCAACTCGTGGTTGGAAACGATGTGCCGTTGAGCCGGCAGGGCACATTCCTTTACAACTATTTCAACATCAAATCACTTTTTGACCATTGCCAAAAACAGGTCTCTTTAACCTGAGGTTCTTCTTTAGATGAAAAATTATCGAAATAAGTTCACTTGTTTTGATTTAATTACCCATTTAGTGATGTCATTTTTAAGTTTATTACCAAAAAAGAGTCCAGCGTAGTGGGTTTACCCCCCTTGGAGATAAAGAGTTAAACTGATATTTTAAAGAAAAACAACCTTGTTTAGGCTATACCGAAAGAAGCATGTTACCCAAAGATGCATGCCCTTTAAAGAATCAGAAATAAAAAATGATTATCCTCTTCTATGACATCCCCAGGGTAGAGCAGTGTTTGCCAGTGGCAGTCCTTTCCGATCTGTTCAGTACAAAGGAAAGACATTCTACCCTGGCCAAGGTAACAATGCCTACATTTTCCCTGGTCTTGCTCTTGCAATCATTGCTGCTGACATTCGCTATGTGACTGAAGACATTTTTCTGGCAGCTGCAGAGGTATGCATGAACATTTTGTTCCTTTGTTTTTTTGTTACTTGATTTTTGTTCTTTATTGTTGCTTTTACTTAGTTCCATGGCCAAGCCTCAGTACCAGAGTATTTTGTTCATTTTCTAAAGCCTACTTTTTGCAATTGCATGGCCATTTGTTGTCTTGATTTTTCTTTGTTGCGTTCCTCACCTCTGAAAAAAATAATGACTCTCTAGTCAAGGGTGTTGAGAATGTCGTGTAGAAGAAAATGTCATTCTTGGATTCATAGCAATGAACTTATGACCATTATTCTCCTCTTGGTTGCAAGTTACTTTCCTCTTTCAGGAAAATATATCTTTTATGGTATGAAGGGCAACAGTGCATTTTATGGTTTTATCTGCTCTGTTTAAATTTGTTTTCAGGAAGAGATAGAAAAAAAGGGCTAGAAAAATATTAAATAGATTCAAAATGTTGTGATTCAAGTGATTCCTGATTGACGGGGGAAAAAAGGTGGTTTTCAGGACAGATCATTTTATCTTTGCTAATGATCTTAACTCACAATCTAAAATTATCACATTGGCTGTGTGAGTAAGTCTTAGCTCTACATGTGCCTGCTGGGGGTAGTCAAATAGTCCCAAAGCAAGTCACCAGGAGGTGCAACTGTTCAGTAGAGGGGGACAAAACATGAACAGCTTTGCTTGGATATCTGCATGTGTGATGTTTTCTTTTGGTGTATTGTATGTGATGTTTTCTTTAGTGTATTCTGTTGTCTTTGCCTTCTTTTCTTATTTATCCATTCTTCTTTACTTTCGCTAGCTGCCTTTGAAAATTTTAACTAAACAGGTTTTTTTTTTTTTTAAACCCACTAAGGGAGAAAAAACAAGTCTTTTCAAAGTATATAATTTATTACAGCTTTTTCATCCATGTTGGTGTATCCGAGCCCTCTGTACTTACTCGTCCAATTCACAATGAATTCATCCTTCTTCCTGCTTTTTTTGTTTTTAAAGTTTATCAAAGGAGCTAACTTTTTTGTATCTTTTATGGATGCTGGTTATGTTGGGGTTTTTTTCAGTTTGTCTTTGGGAGGTAAAATTAGATAAATCTAGAGTAAAAATAGCAAGTGAGTGCGGTGGCCAGGAAATTGTCCAAGGTGGATGCAACACCCTGTCATTTATTTTTGGTAAAAAAGAAAAGAAAAAAAGATGAACTTAACACACTTTTGACCTTCCCAAAAATGGTACATTCATCGTGTGGAATCAGGTTTATCTGTACTAAGCACATTTCCCAGTTGTTTGATAATGACATATCACATTTACTAAATTTTAAAGTTCATGGAAAAGAAATACAGTAGAGTCTGCCAGATTTTCTTCCCTTTAACCAGGGTTACAATGTAAAGAGGTTGCTCAAATAGAAGGGAAAAAATTGGGGACTGTTTTCTTTTGTTTACAGCAGTTTTTGGGTTTAAGGGGACTCCACTGTATTATATTACTTCACTGACACTTCTCAATTTCTGTACACTACGTGGCAGGTGGTTATGACATTAAGTGGCACCCAATCCAAATTAATGAATAATTGTGTACTCAAGGAAACAGAGCTAGAGGGGAACAAGTGGAGAAAGGGCAAATGATGTAGACGACGAACGTCAGGAAAGGGCTTGCGGCTGAAGACCCCACACTTCTCTTCCTTTATGTTTCAAACTGAATTTCATGCGCTGGGCTTGTATGTGTTGCATGTGATCAGTTTCACTTCCACCCATTAAAGTCTGATATCTGTGTTGTAGAGATCAGGTGCTTTGCCATCAACACACATTCGAATCCAGTGTTGGAAGAATTTTTATAGATCATCTTTGATTTTCTGAGGGATGTTGTATCCCTCTCAGGCCAGGTTGGCTCAGACAGGCAAGGTCAAAGCCTGTGTCATGATCTAAATTGTTCCAATGGGGTTGGGTTGTAAGATACATACATTAAAGAAAAAAAAATTAATAATAACTTCCCGAAAAGCTGTTGTTCAAAATTTAAAATTTATTGCTGGTTCTCTCCGTTTTGTCTTTTTTTTTCTTTGCTCTTAATCTTTTTCTTTTTGGTGTTTAGTTTATATGAATACTTTGGACTTTGCGGAAAAATGTTTTCTTTTCTCTTATTTAGTTTTATATTAAGGTGTTCTAATACGCATCTTTTGACCTTGGGTCATCTTTATTTCTTGACTGCTGTAATTCTGTTCTGTCTAGTAATTTGTGTGAACGAATGAGGAAATTGCAAGTAGCCCAAAATAACACCGCAAGACTAGCGCTAAAGAAAAAGAAGAAAAATCCTGCATCAAAAATGTTAAAAGCTCTGCATTGGCTTTTAGTTGATAAAAGAATCCAGTATAAAGTTTCTACCATCTGATAAATATCTTAATGATAAAGTCCCGTCATATCTATCTGAGCTTTTAACTCTGAATGTTCCATCTCATCAGTTACGGTCATTCATAGATGCAACAAAATTTAAAGCGCCTAGAATAAAATACGGTCTTTTGGTGAGAAAAGTCCCTAAAATTTGGAACACTTTGCCCCAGGATATCAGAGAAATAACAAAACATTTAAACGATTGCTCAAGACTCATTTCTTAATTATAAAGTGTTAGAGTAAGTAAGTGCTGATATGTTTTGTTTTTTATTGCTGTCCTTTCATATAGTTAATGTATATTTGTGAAAATTCTTCTTTATGTGCTGGAACTGGTTTTTCTTGTTTCCGTGAAATATTGTCCCTTGTGTGAATGATCATGTAATTGGTGTAAAGCACTCAGAGCTATACTAGTATGGGATAGAGCGCTACGTAAATGCAATCTATTATTACTATTATTATTATTTCTGCAGTCGTTAGCCCGCATGGTGACCAAAGGGAACTTGGATGAGGGCCGTGTGTATCCTCCACTAAGCGACATCCGCTGTGTGTCCCTCAAACTGGCAGAGGACATCATTGCTTTTGCCTACAAGAATAACTTGGCCTTCAGGTACCCTCAGCCAAGCAACATCAAGGCTTTCCTGGATGAGATGATCTACGACACAGACTATGTGTCCTACATTCCTCCTGTATACACATGGCCCGAGACCGCAGGGAAGACTTCTTTATAACTGCTCTCACATAATATGTCTTCAATTTGGTGGGTTTGATTGATTGACAATCTCAGATTTTCTAGTTACTTTTTTTTTTCTTTCAAATTTTGTTCAAGACTTTTGTCTCTGTAGGCCTACGCATTTGTTTGTGTACAGAGGAAGTCCTCTTTTCTTTGGACAAAATCTAAGGGGTATTTATTTCAACTTAGTGAAACTTATTTCTGAAGCCTAACCTTCAGTCCATTTATGAACTTGTTTGTTTGTTTGTTTGTTTCAGTTGCATAGCAACATGCTGACACCTTTAAAGTTGTATGGTGCTTGCATATATATACATTATATATATGTAAGAGAACACAATAGAAAAAAATAAAGTGAACCAACTGTGTTCTCCCAATATGTTCTGTGCTTGTTGGGAGGAACATAGGGTTTCCCCCAGTTTTTACTATGTGGGTCATTGCGGTGGAATCAGGGGCTCGTCAAATTTTAGGGAATGGATAAATCAGTATTTTTCCGACTGTTGGAGGTTTGTATCTAAAAAAAATTTTTTTTTTTACTTTTTAGCTCAGAAACCTCCATCCATTAAAGAACACATTCTAGGGTGAATCTTATTGAAGAATGTTCAAAACCAAAAATATGTTATTTTATAGGGCAAATGCAAAAATCACCAACCTTTGGCAGCCATTTTCTTGCCAATTTCACCTGTTACATCAGTAACCCCCACTTTCTTTAATCATAAATCTACATCTCAACTTTTATGCAACATAAATCAATTTCTTTTTTCAACAAGCTCAAAAAAAAAAAAAAAACAGGGTTTAATTTTATGCTCAGAAATTTATGAGCGCCCGATTCCACCGTACTGTGACACATGTACGTTGCATTGCTGTCTGGGTGTTAAGATTACAATTTTGTTTTGAAAAGAAAAAGATGTGAATGGTTTTTGGCAGTCTTGGGAAATGGATGAGAATCGCCTCCTGCTCTGTTGAAAAATAAAAAATATTTCCTCAATTGTAATTTTATTTAAGTTGCAGTGTCCTAATGTTTGAACCGAGTTCATCCCTTGATTGGTGATGGTTGATTTCTGAAATGATCTGAATGTTTAAAAGGTAATGATGAATTCTACTCACATACAAGCATTTGTTTTTGGAAATGTTGAAAGCTCTATTACTGCCTTTGGGGAATACAAATTTTCATAGCTAACCATGTGACTTGTGTACTTCATTCATTGTCACAATATCTGCAGCCAAGTGGAATATTTTTTTTCTGGAAAAGTTTTATATAGATCTCTCTCTCTCTCTCTCTCTCTCTATATATATATATATTTATAATATATATGTGATCTTTGTGTTGAACGGAAATCCACATTCCATTGTGACCATATATTTTATGGTGAATATGTCAGTTCTTCAGTATAACTTCTTCATATAACCCCTTATAACCTCTTCTTTACAGCTTCATAATTGAAGCAAAGTGTGTCTCTCATTGTAACATATTCTGGTAGTAATAGTAGAAAGAGGAAAAGGAGAAGTTGGAAGCTCTGCTCCATCTCAACAGTGGATATATTTTTTGTTCAGTTCAGGTTCACTTGATGATTTACTTCAATGTTTCTGTTCTACTTGACGGTCTACCGCCAGACCAGTCTGACAACTGTTCCATTTGACTTTCTATTAGTCTTCTATAATCCACAATGCTTAACATTTTACCCCTGTGTTTATACAGGCCTGTGACTGTCACTGGTGATATTAAAAATGGTTTTGTGGTTGTATTTTGTCTGGGGGAGAGCTCGTATATAAGTACTGAAATACCAGTTTTGAAGAAAAGGTTAGCTATGGCTGAAATCCTTCCATTTTGTTTTGTGTCTGCCCTTTGTTAGTTTACCACTGCCTCCAATAGTGATCTTCCTAAGTTAGTTATTGCCTGTTTGTTATACACGGTACTATAAGTTTTAAATGCACTTTTACATTCCTTCCTTGTGTTCACATGAGGATGATCAGGTTGATGGTGTATTCGATGTTAAAGATTATTATTTGTTTTACATGTTAGATTGTTATACTGGCTGTGTTAGTTGATATTGCAGGGTTGAGGTATATACCTGAGAGGGTTGAGAATTTATCTCTTTTCTTTCTCAAAGATTCCGACAAGCTTTGTGCCATAACCTAGAGCCTAGTGTTCTACTTTTAGTAGCTTTGTGTCTTGTTAGGCATTAAATTGTAACACCCACACCCCATGTTTTTCCGTGTCAAGATTTTTAATAATAATAATAATAGATAGCATTTGTATAGCGCATATCCCCGCTCAACAGCAGGCTCTATGCGCTTTACACTATATTATTACCCCAGCAGACCATAGAACACTCCGAAACATTCTCAGCTTCCCGGGAAGCATACAGTGCAAGCAGCCGATTAAGCGCTCAAACACTAACAAACTGACAAGATCTTTCGCTGTCTATAGCCGGGTACCCATTCCCACCTGGGTGAAGTGAGGAAAATTCGTGTAAAGTGTCTTTCCCAAGGACACAACGTCGGGCCCTCGACGGGATTCGAACCCACGACCTTACGGTTGCGAGTCCGAGAGCCTAACCACTAGGCCACCGACGCCACAATTTTTCTTCTGATCCCGCAAATGGAAGAATAACTTGTGCATGTTGGCAAAAAAGATGTTTATTGCTTCTTTTTTTTTTTCTAGTAGGTAACGCAAGAATTACCGAGCATTGATACAAAGACGTGATACTTTTGCTTTTTGTTGTCTGATCCGATGGTTTTGAACACTACCTTTCATATTATAAATGTTACAAGTAATCCACTTAAGTTCATTTGGGTACTTTTACACCAGAGACTTAAGTTAGTTTTTGTTGTGTTGTTCTTGTTAGGAATCATGCAAAACAAGAAAATTGTAAGCCTTGACCATCGCTTTAAACCGCATTTTTGTGATGTTGAAAGGTGCGTCCTTTACAGAACTTTGGGAAGGTGTAAAAATCTCAAATTCTCCAAATTTGGACTGAACTGAAGTGGATTGCTTGTGACGGCGATAATATGGTCAGAGTGTTGCTTTTCCTGGCATTTCCTCAAATTTTTGGAAATACAAGATATTTTTAGATCTTTTATTTCCTGTTCCGTATGAGTTTACGTATGTCTGTATGAATGATGAATGTATTGTCATCTTTTAATTTTTCTTACAGTCCAGTAAGTTGTAGGAATCTTTCTTGTTCCGGGTGGCAGCCCTGCTGGTGTGTAATTGATAGAATAGTTTCCCCCTTTGTGACAGCTCTGATTTCTCTTACTTTGTGACCACAAGACATGTTTGTGAACATGGTGGATCCTGTAGAAATAGAACCTCTGTAACTCTGAACATGACAAAAATAGAAACTAAATAAAGTTTATCCAATAACATTTCGTTCTTTTAGTGGGGTTTTTTTGTTGTTGTTGTTGCTTTTTGGGGGTTGTTTTGGTCTTCAATTGTATTAAAATGCTCATTGGCTTGCTTTGGAGGAAGAAGTTGTCTACAGTAGTACAACTGACAGAAATGTGTTAGAAATAGGAAAAACCAGAATCTGTGGTGTAGCAGTTATAAGGCACTTCACTTCTGCATGCAAGAGACCTAAGTTAAATATGTAGAAACTTTCCACTTTGTATTTTGTAACTTAAGTTTCGCTGAAATTATGAAATAGTCTAAATTGGGTTTAGATCAACACATAAGCGATTTCTAGAACCGAAATAACAAGTTACCGGATCATACACATTCCAGCTGGTTTTTGATGCTGTACAATATGCCAAGGTTAAGCCCCGAGGAGTGCTTTTGGGCAATTTGAATACCGGTACTGCAAGCCGTACTATCGGCCCGTAGAGTGGCGCGGGTGCTTCATTGCTCCCATCCTACCTTCAATATCCTGAAACTGAAAGATTGGTTCTTAGTCACTGGAGTTACACCTGACAGAACCAGACCGGGCAGACCACAGGTCGATACTGCCCTAGAAGACAGACTGCTCTGGAATCTTCGAGATCACTTTCTCACAACGACCATCTGTGCACGTCAATTTTTTGCAGACAACGGAAGAGTTATCAGAGAAAAAAAAGGATACAACGGCGTTAAACATAAAACTCATTCTGACATCGAGCAAGGCGGCCCTAGATTGACCAACGTGCTCTCTTTCCACTTCTCGGAGAGTTTGGAGACACCATAAAGGGAAGAGAGAGAGAGAGCGAGAGAGAGAGAGAGAGAGAGAGAGAGATTGGCAGGCTGCTGCATGCATGAAATAGATAAATGGGGCAGTGGCCATGTGATGGCGTGGGGTACAATATCTTCCAACCACAGAACCTAGCCACACATTTTCAACGCTGCAGTGGACGCCAACGAGTACCAGAATGTTCTCCGGTCGTAGGTGGTTCCCTTCTTTCAAACCCAAAGACGTGTGCACACATTCCAGCATCACAATGGGCGCCCATTCATTGCCTGTGTCTACAGCAGCAAAATGGGAATGTTTTGCCAGCCTTATGCTCGCCACATATCGCCAGTGCATTTCGCTATTTGCTTATGGAGCATTCAGATACTTTCCAGAAAATGTGAACAAAAAACCATTTGTTTATTATATTAATCTAATGTGCTTCTTAGCGTCTTGATTTTTACATTTTATATTTAAGTTGTTATGAATTATTGATGCAAAGTAAACTAATTTTTGAGATTGTGCTTAGAATATAGGTAAAATGCCTTAAGAGCGGAGTTTTAAAAAAATGTTGTTACATAAGCGGATAGCAAACCTGGTGACGATATGTCACCCTGTGGGTGTAAGAGAGAGCCCCCAAAACAACATTAACGTTGCACAACGACTTCAATAAGTATTGATTCAAGAGTGAAATGGACTGCCACAACAATTAATACATGTTTAAAAATAAAAAAAGAAGAAAAAAAAACGGACTTGATCAATGTGCAGAACATGCTAAGCTTGTATCGTTGCAAGGGGCGACTATACCCACTACTGACGTGAAATTTTGAAATCAAGGGGTACCAGTTTTTGCTTAACACTGTGCCACCAAATGAGACATGATGAAGAAACAAAAGGTAATACACTTCTTGAAATATTTTGATATAATGTCTGTGTCTAATTTTGTTGTTATATACTGAATAATAAGCACAGTACAGGCTTCTCTTCAAGTGGAAAGCTTCTTTTGCCGCTGTATACAGGGTCATTCTAAAATAATACGCCAAAATCATCACACTATATTTCAAAAACGAAAAACAATAGTAAACTCCAGCTTGGATACATGTTTTATGTAGGCCTATCGACCTTCAAGTTTTAATTTCATGTTTTACAATTTAGTGCTCAAGGTGGCCACCACCGGCAGCACGGACAACATCAAGCCGATATATATCAATATAATTATATGAGAATTCCTCCTAGAAGCGCCTCATGATGTTTCGGTCCACCGTATTGATTGTAGCAATTCGATCTTTCTAGTCATTGATATAATTTCTGGTAGTGGTGGAACATATACGATGTCTTCAACACTATTTTTCTAGATAATAATAATAATAATAATAATAATAATAGATAGCATTTGTATAGCGCATATCCCCGCTCTACAGCAAGCTCTATGCGCTTTACACTATATTAGATGACCCGCAGTCAATGAGCATGCAGTCTTTGGTTCTGTACAGTTATTTTTGCTTGACACTGTGTAAACATATGAGACATGGTGAAGAAATAAAAGGTAATACACACTTCTTGAAATATTTTTATATGTCTAGATCTATGTCTATTTTTATTGGTATATGCTGGATAAATACTAAGCACAGAGTGGTAGTCCATTCCACTCTTGAATCAATGCTCGTTCAAGTCGTTGTGCAACGTTAATGTCGTTTTGGAAGATCAGTCTTAGACCCACAGTTCTGTACTTGTTATTCAGTCAAATTGAAATAGTCATGGCTGAACAGAAAGGTCCGGTTTTTCCAGTTGTTGAGCACACTTCTACGGGAACCTTATTTTCATTGTGAACACCAAACAAAAGTAATGTTCAGTACTAAAAGATTGTTCGATAACATTATGCCACTATCATGGAGGTACTCCGACTCCGGTCTCGTTGTTAATGGGTGGGTAGCTATTGGAAGGTGGCGATAAGGCGGTTGATCCGAGGAAAGTATCAGTTGTTTGAAAGAAGTTAAGCCAAAGGATTTCACGCCCTGTAAATTGTCACTTTTGTTTAGAGATATTTTACGTCCCCTTCGACTGAACTCAGGTAAGTTAAGAGGCGGACTGCTTTGACCGCGCCAGTCAGGGCCATCCTGTGCAGAGGAGGATACAACGTCCCAGCCTGCAGACAGGCCGAGATGGGCTACTCGATTTGTTTTTAAGGAAAGAAAAAAATCCCTGTACCTCAGAGAGAGAGAGAGAGAGAGAGAGAGAGAGAGAGAGAGAGAGAGAGAGAGAGAGAGA
>NW_004797699.1:192475-193821 GCF_000002075.1 Aplysia californica
TTTACACTATATTATTACCCCAGCAGACCACAGAACACTCCGAAACATTCTCAGCTTCCCGGGAAGCATACAGTGCAAGCAGCTGATTAAGCGCTCAAACACGAACAAACTGACAAGATCTTTGGCTGTCTATAGCCGGTACCCATTCCCACCTGGGTGAAGTGAGGAAAATTTGGGTATAGTGCCTTTCACAAGGACACAACGTCGGGTCTCTGACGAGATTCGAACCCACGACCTTACGGATGCAAATACTGCAAGTTTTCTTTCTCTTTTTTTTAGGAAGCGTTTTACGGCGCTCCCAACTGCATAAGGTCATATGAGCGCCAGTGTTTAATTAATGTCAAATATGCACACGTTCTCGAAATACATGCCCCGTGCCGATAAGGTTTTCCCAACTACAGTAAAAGCAATACGCCTCTCTCGACAGAAATTAGTTCTCTATTGTCATGAAAAATGAATACACGTATTTTTCCACATAAATTGGGTTGTTCTGTAGTCATGAAAAATGAATACATCTTTTTACATCAATACATCTTTTTACATAAATTAGTTTTCTTGAGTAAAGTATATTAATACACTTCGCTTAACAGAAATCCGTCAAATGAATAAACTTCTTTCCACAGAAAAAAGGGGTTGTTTTTCTAAAATAAATTGAATAAATTTTTCCAACATAAATTAAGTTCTATAATGAAAAGTACAAGAAATACCCTCTTCTCAATAGAAATGAGATTTTTCTTCAGTAAATCAACATGAAACAATACATCTACTTCAACACAAATTAGGTTAGGGCTACGGTGTGGACTGAGCACACACTGTCCACAGTACGGGAGAGAGGGAGGCACATGCTTTGTCACACGCACGCACGCACGCACACACACACACACACCACCTACAGCGGAGGGGTCCACACGACCAGAAGACACACCACCATTGACCATGTCCCCCTCCCCCTCACACACACACACACACACACACACACACACACACACACACTCTCTCTCTCTCTCTCTCTCTCTCTCTCTCTCTCTCTCTCTCTCTCTCTCTCTCTCTCTCTCTCTCTCCACCCCTGACCTAACGCCTAGTCTTCTCGGATATTATAATAATTTAGTTATCTCTCTTTGATCTTAGCACAACAGTCCTGCTGTAAGTTCGAAGAGTGATTTTTTTATTTGGTTATCTCTCTTTGACCGTTAAGATTATTTTTTATAGCGTCCCTGTACCTTCAAAAAGAATTGATTCCTCATATATTTATGCCTCTCTCTCTCTATTGTTCGATCGTCCACTCTTAGTCTGGGTCTCTCTCTCTCTCTCTCTCTCTCTCTCTCTCTCTCTCTGCCTCTCTCTCT
>NW_004797699.1:193921-195800 GCF_000002075.1 Aplysia californica
ACACACACACACACACACACACAATGACAATGACAATGACAATCTTTATTCAACTCGCAGGGAGAAATTTGTCTTGGTCGTTAACAATGGCAGTAGACGTTACAAAAGTTAGACTTAAAGGTGCACTCACGCAAACGCACAAGACAGGACATTAGGCCAAGTAAATACATGTCTCACGGGCTGGGACAACCCGCTCCGTAAAACATTAATTTTCTCTTTCTCTCTCTCTCTCTCTCTCTCTCTCTCTCTCTCTCTCTCTCTCTCTCTCTCTCTCTCTCTCTCTCTCTCTCTCTCTCTCTCTCTCTCTCTCTCTCTCTCTCACTCTGTCTGTCTGTCTGTCTGTCTGTCTGTCTGTCTGTCTGTCTGTCTGTCTGTCTTTCTCTCTCTCTCTCTCTCTCTCTCTCTCTCTCTCTCTCTCTCTCTCTCTCTCTCTCTCTCAATCCACACCCCTGACCTAACATCTAGCCTTCCCGGATAAGGGCGAAAAATCTCGGAGGTCCCGTGTGCAAGCTGCGCACGTTAAAGATCCCTCGGTGGTCCTAAAATCGGTAAGAGTAGGCTTCAGCCGCCACCTACCAACTGAAATATGTCTAAAGTCTCCTGCGAGCTCATATGGCCTTATTATGCAGTTGCGAACGCCGTAAAAAAAATTACAAAGTGAAAAAGACCGAGGGATAATGTGCCATATTATAAAAATTTGGTTATCTCTCTTTGACCGTTTAAGATTATAGCGTCGCTGTACTTTAAAAAAGAATTGATTCCCCATACATTTATGCCCCCCCCCCCTCTCTCTCTCTCTCTCTCTCTCTCTCTCTCTCCCTCTCTCTCTCTCTCTCTCTCTCTCTCTCTCTCTCTCTCTCTCTCTCTCTCTCTCTCTCTCTCTCTCTCTCTCTCTCTCCCCCTCTCTCTCTTTCTCCCTCTCTCTCTCTTTCTCTCTCTCTCTCTCTCTCTCTCTAAATCCACACCCCTGACCTAACACCTAGCCTTCTCGGACGAGGGCGAAAAATCTCGGGGGTCCCGTGTGCAAGTTGCGCACGTTAAAGATCTCTCGGTGGTCCTAAAATCGGTAAGAGAAGGCTTCGGCCGCCACCAGGTGAAAATTCAAAACTTCATGCCAACTGAAAAATGTGTGTCTCCTGCGAGCTCATATGACCTTGTGCAGTTGCGAACGCCGTATAAAAATTACAAAGAGAAAAAAGACTGAGGGCTAGTGTGCTATGTGGAAACATCACAAGAAAGTCACTGCAGTGGAATCCACAAGGAGCACGAGGCAGGGGTAGGCTACGGGAAACATGGAGGAGATGTGTGGAAAGGGACATGAGAGAGATGAAGCTCACTTGGAACGAACTTGGAAGGATGGCCCAGGACAGAGATAAATGGAAGGAGCTTGTAAGTGGCCTATACCCTTCCAGGGGTGAAAGGCATTGATGATGATGATGATGATAATGATGATAGTGTGCCATACGTGTATTATAATAATTCGGTCATCTCTTTGATCTTAACACAACAGTCCTGCTGTAAGTTCGAAGAGTTTCTTAAATTTGGTTATCTCTCTCTCTGACCGTTTAAGATTATATTTATAGCGTCGCTGAACTTTCAAAAAGAATTGATTCCCCATCTATTTTTAATCCCCCCCTCCCTCCCCACCCCGCCCTCTCTCTCTCTCTCTCTCTCTCTCTCTCTCTCTCTCTCTCTCTCTCTCTCTCTCTCTCTCTCTCTCTCTCTCTCACACACACACACACACACACACACACACACACTCACATGCACACTCACACACAAACACACACACACATACACACAATCTCTGTCTTTCTCTCTCTCTTTCTCTCTCTCTCTCTCTCTCTCTCTCTCTCTCTCTCTCTATATATATATATAT
>NW_004797699.1:196033-214533 GCF_000002075.1 Aplysia californica
CACACACACACACACACACACACACACACACACAATTACACACTCACACACTCACATCGATTACGATACACTGCCACATGATGATACTGAACAACATGAACAAAAAAGATTTATGGCCTACTGAAACTTTCACTAAAAGAAACAGTACAACGAACAACAGTCATTACTGATTAAAGCTGGCCTGACATTTATACGTTTTAAGCTCTGATTTGAATTTTTGAAAAAGTGGTCAGATCCCAAAGGTAGGAGGTAATGGGTTCCACAGGGAAGAGGCGTGCTTGGAAAAAGAGAAAAAGCTCTCCATCCAAGTCTCTGACTTTTACTTTGGACAGTTTTAACAGACTTTTATTTATTTATTTATGTATTTATTTTTTTGCCGATCTAAAGAGGCTTTGATTTGGTCTATCAGGGCTATCCCGGCCTGATTGGGATTCAACATCCCCGCAGAATATCAAAGGTGCTCAATAAAAAATGTTCCAACCTCTGATTCCAATTCGCGTTTTCTATGTGCGATGGCAAAGCACCTAATCACTGCACCACGGATATTGGACATAAAAGGCCCAGATAGTGCGTGTTTTGATGACCAAGTTGCAAAGATAGGAGCAGGGTACAATGTTGTCGACGCACTTAAAACAAAGGACAGTTATCTTGTACAGGGAATCAGTGAAGTTGGATATACACTGGTGTTTACTGTTTACATGCTCCTCGGCAGGTTGTTTTTTTGGGGGGGGGGTTTAAAAAAAAAAGAAAGCTTTATGCTTTATTCTGAAGTCGTCGTAACCTGTTCATCGTTTCAGTGGAAATGTCTAGACGTGAAAGCACTAAAGATGTGATAAGGGTTCAGATGGTGTCGACATTAAGATACGTTGAAACGTCGTGTCTTATTCTGCGCAGTTCAAAATAAATAAATTTACATTGATTATTCATATTGTCATGCAAATATGTCTATTTTTTGTTTTGGTAAGTGTTTTACGGCGCTTGGAACTGCATGAGGTCATATGAGCGAGCGGGGTAGGCCTACACATTAAACATTTTCAGATTTATAGGAATGTAGAATTTTGCCTGGGTGGAGGCCGAAGTCCACTCTTACCGAATTTAGGACCACCAAAATGATTTGTTGTTGTTGTAAATGTTTTACGGGGCTTGCAACTGCATAATTTCGTCTGAGCGCGCAAGACACAATTATACATTTTCCAGTTGGTAGGACATTTTTAATTTGGCCGTAGGACCACCAAGGGATCTTTGACGTGCACAACTTGCAAAAGGGACATGCTCCGAGATTGTTCACCCTTATCCGAGAAGGCTAAGCGTAGATCTTACCTACCTTAAGATCAGGGGTGAGGGTGAAAGACAGTAGAGAGAATGAGCCGAGGAGTAGCAGTAGAAAGGGTTCAGAAAGAGTCAGCGGCCTAGAGGAGGGGGCGAAAATGGGGCGGGGGGGGGGGACAGAAAGTGGAGACAAAGGCAGACACAGATCATAGTTAGAGAGCAGGAAATGAGGTGAAAGGAGGAAATTTGAGAGGAGAAATTTTTCCATAGCTGTCCGGATTCGAACCCATGAGATTTAATAAGAGGCGAACGTCGTAACCTCTAGTCCACGAGAACCCCCGAATGATCTTTAACG
Organism: Aplysia californica; assembly: GCF_000002075.1. NCBI lineage: Eukaryota > Metazoa > Mollusca > Gastropoda > Aplysiida > Aplysiidae > Aplysia > Aplysia californica. Next base: position 197,658 of record NW_004797699.1, read on the forward strand.
TACACAACCGGCACACGGAAGCTCCGCGATTTTTCGCCCTTATCCGAGAAGGCTAGATGTTAGACATTACTTATTATAAGATCACAGATGTGGATGAAAGACAGCAGTGAGAAGGAGCCAAGTAACAGCAGTAGCAAGGCTGCAGAAAGAGTCAGGAGCCATGGGGAGGGGGAGGCAATGGGGAGGGGGAGGACGTGGCAAAAAGTGGAAACGAAAGCAGACTACAGAATATGGTTAGAGTTAGAGAGCAGGAAAGGGGGCGAAAGGAGGAAATTTTAGAAGAAAATTTTTTTTTTGTGGCTGTCAAGTTTTGAACTCGGAACCTATTGAATGAGAGGCGAACACCGTAACCTCCCGACTTCGAGAGCTCCCATACACTGTTTACAGCCAAAACAACGCCTAAATTATGCGCTCTATCTGTTTGTTTAACTAGCTCCAAATTTCGTTAGCCTAAAGGCTCAGAAACTGAATGATATATCTTTAAAAAGTACATATGATAGCACTGAAATCCTAAACCTAAAATTAAACCGAAATCTAACCCTAACCTTGTAATCTTTTTTGTAAAAAAGCAATGCACTGATGGGGTCTGTCAGACCCTCACTGTGAGAGCAAGCCAGTAGAAGATGCTGATGTCAACATTTATCTTACATTTCATCATTATTGTAATTACATCTTACCTGTCATCATTGTTGTCATTACATCTTACCTTCCATCATTATTGCCATTATAATATCTTATGTTCCATTATTGGTCTTTATGCCATTCCCAAAGGGGGGATATTAACACGCACTTATGCATAGTAGAAGTGTAAATGGGCTGATGTATCATTGTCATGCTCATACTGCGCCGGAACACCATAGGGGAAACTGCTGCATTTTCTTTCCTCATCCTGACTATGGTCATTTTTCCTCTACTTCTTTTGTATGTTTGTCACTGCTATATCTGGGATGCCTTGATAGTCGAAGCAGACTGCATGTGTGCTGTTGAGGCTAGAAATGTGAGCAGAGTAAGCCAGATTCCCCGTCTGGACATCTGTTGACACCCACCCCTTGGCGCTCGTATGACCTTATGCAGTTGTGAGCACCGTAAAACCTTACTAAAACTAACAATTCCATCATTATTGTCATTATAGTCTTACATTCCATCATTACAGTACTGTCATTATATCTCACATTTCATCATTATTGTCCCACACGTGTTGTCAACAAGGCGACTTGGTGTTAGCTCCTCCGGGGTGCTCCCGTTTACAGTGTGCTGAGGGCCTCTTGTGGTCTAGAGGTTACGGTGTTCGCCTTTCATTCAATAGGTCCAGGGTTCAAAACTTGACCGAGACGGGACATTTTTTTCTCTATAATGTTCTCCTTTTGCCTCCTTCCTGCTCTATAATTATCTTCTGTCGTCTGCTTTCGTCTCCACTTTCTGCCCCCCACCCTTTCCTGTTTTGGCCCCTCTTCTCGGCTCCTGACTCTTTCTACAGCCTTTCTACTGCTACTCCTTGGTTCATTCTTTCCGCTGTGTTTCAGCCACACCCCTGACCTTAGGGAAGGTAAGTTCCGATTTAAAAAAAAATAAATTTAAATCTCGGAGGTCCTGTTTGCAAATTGCGCACGTTAAAGATCCCTTGGTGGTCCAAAATCGATAAGAGTAGGCTTCGTCCGCCCCCCCCCCCCCCCTCCCGCCGGGCAAAATTCAAAACTAATTCCTAACACCCTGAAAATGTTTGATCTATCTCGATGGTTCATGCGACCGTATGCAGTTGTGAGCGGTGTAAAAACTTCCCAAAACAAAAACAAAAACAAAAAAGTGTGCTGATTTTTGTTTGCTGCGTTCTTTCAACATTATTTTATTTATTTATTTATTTATTTTTGTTTTGTGTGCAGTTCCACGATCGAAATAAAAAGTTGACCACCTGACAATAGTTTTTGTTTCTTAGATAAAAGTCACTAAAAGAGGAAGCGCACATTTACACGGCAGTTCCACAGTTGAAATAAAATTACTTAGATCTATTAGGAATCCCCGTGTCTATATCGCTTCCTTTTTTTGTCTTAACTGTTACTTTTTAATTTTTTTATTTTGAAAGAAACAAAATCGTTGACTACTTTGAAGCGCATAAATTTGTACTCGAGATTCTGGGGTCGGAGCGGGTCAACTAGATCTAGACTATAAGAAAGGGAATTAGCTTTTTTTCAGCACTTTGATGTTGGGGATCAGGCTAAAAGCATCTAGATCTAGTCCCCCGTTTACGATCAGAGAGGATGTTTACTGAGAGGGTTTTTATGACAGTTCAGGCTACGATAATTGAAGTACATGAATAGGGGGATCTATTCACCCCCAGACAAATGGGTTGTTAAAGTAAGCCTTTCTAGAAAAATCAAAGTACCACTAAGAACGGGACCCGCCAGCTTATAATACGGTACATAATGTGAAACCGCGCAAATTCACCATAATATTGTTTACACCCGAGATGCTATTGACAGCCGATTTATTTGAAAAGAAAAATACTTGAATTACTGAGACAAACCTGCATCTGTGGTAAAGAATGTAGAGTTTTTAAAAAAGTATCTGATTCTAGGTCTAGATCTATCTCTTTCACCTTGGTAAGGCTTTTAACATATTGGGCATGGCTAATGAATTATAAGATACTGTTTATGTCAAACAACGGGGTTAGAGAGGTCACGAATTGTTTGTTAGTGTGTTTGTTTGGTAACTTGTTTGTTAATTTGTTTGTTAACTTGTTTGTTTGTTTGCTTGTTTGTTTGTTTGTTTAGTTTGTTTGAGTAAAGAGAAGTAGATCGCCACAGTTATGGCATATAGTGCTGGGTGAAAGTAATACAGAAACAACAGAGGGAAAATACACAAGTAGGACCTCAGTGACACCCTCCTACCACCCGCAAAGTCACGAAGGAAAACAAAGTGCTGACAATCTTACTTTACTTGCTTATTAATTTTACTTTACTTTTCCGATCCAGCGGCCATCAACAAGCTTACTTTAAAATGATTGAAAATGCAGTGTTTGCTCTGTAACATGCCTTGCCCGTGAGGTTCAACGTTCAGGTTATAAGAATACAAAAAGCACAGCAATGGTGATCATCATCATCATCATCATTGCCTTTCTCACCCTGCACCAGGGTATAGGCTACGGACTAACACCTTCTAGCTTTCTCTATCCTGGGCAAGCCTCTTGATGTTATTCCATGTCTTCCCACTTTTCTGTCATACAAGGTGCGAACATTCCACGACATCAATGGCGATACTCTCTATAATTTGTAGAAAATAAAATCCATGTAGATGTTTTACGTCAGCATCGACACAAGTTCGTTATCTAGGAGGCGGGCTGCATTGGGCTCCGCCTGGCTGGACAATCTCAAGCTGAGAGGGATACACCACCCCACCAGAAAGACGGAGATACTCGGAAAAGTCAACCTTAATTCCTGACGGTAATCGAACCCATATCTTCCGCGTTCGACGGCAAAGCGTCTAACCGCTACACACTAGAGAGGATCGAATAATATGTACCCTTCGCAGTATGTTGGATTAAAACATATTTTATTAACCAAAATAAAGCTCCTCAAGGAGTACATCGGCTTTACAATTGTACACGGCTGTCAAGCGTGGACAAAAGACGCCAAGGCAAAGAAGGTTGCCGAAAGGTCAATCGTACTGTTTTACCCACCTAGGGCCTTGCTATAGCGCCTCAAAAGCCTTGTAGCTCCAGCCAACTAAAGAAGTGGATGCAGACCAAGGAAGACCCAAGTCCCGTGGGTGTTCTGCATCACGGTATCTAGGACAAGGGCAACGACCGTTGAACATTATTAACCTCTTTGGATAGAGGCTAGAGGTAAGTCACCAGCTACTGACTAACTGGCCCATAGTATTAACGCTCAGTGTGGCTCGCTACCGCCCATGTCTAAGTCGCCCATAGTCACAGAAAGGATGCTCAGAGCTTTAACGTAAGCTTATCAGCTTATTCTAATATTTACAAAAACATATACCACGTAGAACTAGATCTACTATTGATTAGGACCAGAGTCAAAACACTTGAAAAGGTCTCCATCGGTAACATAGTTGGGCTCATTTGATCGATCCTCCTCCGTTCTGGCCGGCCGCTTCTACTTTCTAGAGCGAGGCCATTGTTGGTGCCATGCTATAACATCACTTCTGTCAACAGGTAGTAAGTACTGCAACTAGTGCTAGATTACGTTTCCCAAGTAGCCTAACAAGGATAACTGTGATCTGACACTTCGAACAAACCCCTTGTACCAGTCCTAACATCTACTTTCCATCGTCCCCCCCCCCCCCCCTTCCTCTATTTGTCCTCTATATCTATGAAAAATCCTTGTGACAAGGACAATAGGTTTGGATGTTAGAGGGACATTTCAAAAGTAAGTTTTTCACTTTCATAGAATGAAAACTGCATGCATTTGAATATAAAATGATATAAAAATTTGGCACAACATACCTTCCATAATGGCTCCTCAACGTAACCGCGGTCGGTATAAGTGAACTTTTAGATAGCCATAACCAACCGCCAAATGCAGTGAGGTAGCTTAAGTGAATTTGTTCACGTATCTGATCTCCACTTTTGTGGCAAGTTAATTATATAGATAATGTCTTCTTTGGATTCAAATCTTCATCCATGAAGACGTTCCTTCATCTTGGGGAAAAGATGGAAGTCACAGAGAGACAAATCATGTGTATAGTGTATAGGTGTAGACGCCTTAACGTTTCCCAGGTGAAGTAACAGTCTAAAAGTCCTGCCGCAATCCCGGCTTTTAGTTTAGTTTTAGTAGAGGTTTTACGGCGCTCGAAACTACTTAAGGTCATACGAGAGCCAGGGGGTGGATGTCAACAGAGAAGTCCAAACGGGGAATCAGGCTTACTCTGCTCACCTCCCTAGCCTCAACAGCACACAGTCTGCTTCGACTATGAAGGCACCCTGGAAATAGCAGTTCACAAGAGAATGATAAACATACAAAAGAAGTAGAGGAATAATGGCGATAGTAAGGATGAGGAAAGAAAAAGCAGCAGTTCCCCCTATGTTGTTCCGGCACAGTATGAAAATGACACTGATAAATCAGCCAATTTACAATTCTATTGCGCATAAAAACATGTTAATATCCCCCCATTTAGGAATGGCCTAAAGATATACTGCCCTTGGGGGAAAAGGGGGGGGGGGATTCCGGCTTTGTGGACATGAACATTGTCCTGGTGGAACACAGCTCCAGACTCCAAGCAGACCAGTTCGCTTCTCCTGAAGAGACTGTCTTAATTTTTGTTGCATGTCCTTTCCATAACAGTGGGTGTAAAACACTAAAACCTGTTACTGTTGTTCATTTACTTGTCGTCATCCAGTATTTTAAGAACTTTCAGGATTTTGTCATCATCAAAAGCTGTGGCAGGGGTCGTCCAGGCAGCATCTCGTCATCCATGACTCCTCTCTCTGTCTCCTTACTGTTTTCATGGCCTAAACAGAAGGAACATATTTTATTCTAGAGGGCAGCCAGACGGTCTTAGTGTGTTTCTAAACTGACTAGCGCAGATGAACTGAAATTTTTACGATAACTTGACTGCTACAGGCTATATCTTGAAAAGAAAAATATTTCATCTTTTGAGTCTCTGTTTTGCCGGCCGGCCATTGTGTTCTAAGTGGCCTAACAAATGCCATGTCATTCAATAGTTGTTTTATATTTTGCTACACAAAGCTTAATTTCATAGCTGGACCTATAGCGATACACATTTTATTGGGGCTGTTACTTAAATCTGCACGTAAGTAGCCATGAATGAAGGCCGTTTTGCAGCCTATGAAGCTATGAAGGCGAGTTCGACGTCCCTCGTAGTACCTGAACAGCCTTTTCAAGGGATGCACTGCTCACCCTCTAGAGAAACAGGGACTACAGGACATTCCCAAAAGACCAGCGCGGAGCGGAGAACCGCTCTTGTCACCAACAAGCTAGCGCGATACAACAATCTCTTATTGTTGCTCTTACCGAAACCAGGTTAACTGTTGAGGAAAAAAAAAACCCACAAGCGCGGAGGATATTATTTATAAATACATGTAATAATGCAAAGATAGTTCTGAAGACCAGCTGGATGGAGTCGAGTTGGACACGTAGTTGACGTAGGCCCCTACCAGTGGTGTGAAAGATCAGTTCTACAGTAATCTTGGCTCTGTTATACTCGTTCAGTCCCAGCATGACAATATAATAATAATATAAAGCTCATTGTACTTGGCGACTTTAACTCTTTTTTTGGTAAGTGTTTTACCGCGCTCGCAACTGCATAAGGTCATATGAGCGCGCGGGACAGATTTATTTTTTTTCAGTTGGCAGGAAATTTTGAATTTTGCCCGGGTGGCGGCCGAAGCCTACTCTTATCGATTTTAGACCACCAAGGGATCTTTAATGTGCGTAACTTGCACAGGGACCCTCCGAGACTTTTCACCCTTGTCCGAGAAGGCTAGGTGTAGATCTTTCCTACCAGAAGATCAGGGGTGTGGCTGAAAGACAGCAGTAAGAAGAATCAAAGGAATAGCGGTAAAAAGCATGCAGAAAGAGTCCGGAGCCCAGAGGAAGGGGCAAAGGAGGTGAGGGGGTGGGGGGACAGAAAGATGAGACGAAAGCAGACGACAGAACATTGTTAGAGAGCAGGAAAGGAGGTGAAAGGAGACAATTTTAGAGAAGAAAATATTTCGGTCACTACCTGAATTCGAACCCGGGACTTTTGAATGAGAGGCCAACACCTTAACGTCTAGGCCACGAGAGCTCCAACTACTCTAATACCAGATGACACCGACTCGTCCATATGACCTGGCGCCATTGTCTGTGTCCTTGTGGGGTTAGAAAATACAACAGCAATGGTCAGCTTTTGTTTGAGTGTCGATTAAGATTAACATTCATCGGGACAAATGTCAGCCCGTGGTGCATGCACAGCTAGCTGAACACGTCATTTCAACAGAGTCGAGTTTGTTGAAGTAAGAATACTGCTACATGACTGAGTGGAAGACATAAGAAAATGGCGAAATGGACTGTTAGGTTATTTAAAGAGGCGGCAGCTGGATGTAAGGATACAACTAGAGTTCCTAACCAAGAGCGAGTAGTCGTGTCGCAGTGAACTCCTCGCCCCTACACACGAAAGGTTTTTGCGTGGTTCCTGCACATGGATTCCGTTTTGCATATAATATATCTGTCTTTCTGATGGACACAAAAGTCGAACCTGCTCTTCTTAGGGCCATCTGTACAAGACAGTCATCTGTCCAAATGACCACTTCCCACCCCATCCTTCAAGAAAAAAAAGTATTTATAAATCCCTTTCCAAGACGCCCTCCGTTCTAAGACAACCACTTTTCTCCTCGGAGTCCTCGACAATGGGCGGTCGGGGCGGCTGTCTGGGACAGTTTTTCACCGTACTATGCCCTTGGCAGGAAAGGTCAAGCAACCTTTTGTAGCTTTTAGTTTAGTTTAAAGTGAGAGCTTTACGACACTTGAAACCACAAATTAAAAGTAGACTATAAGTAAGTGCCGAAGATTAAAAGATGTTACTAGAGAGTAACATAAAGAAAAGGAGGAGGGATAAGAATGACAGATGTTTAGTTTTCGTAAGAGTTTTACGGCACTTGCAACACAATAAGGTCATACAAGTAAGTGCCTAAGATTAGGTGAGTTACAAGGGAGTAACAAACACAAAAAAGAAGGAGAGGAGAAGGACACTAGATGTTAGATAAGAAAGAAGGAGCAAACCACACACAGAGTATCCGCCAAACACTCACATCAGCCTTCTAAAAAAAATTATAATCTAAAAATCTAAATACACAATCGTGTCAGGGGACGGGGGAGGAGGGGGGCAGCAATCATTTATTTTATTCCTTATAAGCTACACTGTGTTGAAAGCAGATTATTAAACTAAAAACCTGAAAAGAGGAGTAAAAAGACAGAAATGTTCACCACACATTTACCCTGGATACTGTGATGTGTAAACAGAGACCACAAAACAACTGAAAAATAACCAATCCTCCCCTTAAAAGTCAAAGCAAAACAGAAAAACCTTTTCTCTGTTACAGTCAAATATATCAATGTTTTTATTTACAATTCATTTTCTTTTAATTGTACAAATTTCACAAAAACGGTTCTTAAAGTAACAAAAATAACAAAATTACTGTTACCAATTTCCATACACAGAAAATCCAGTCAAATGTTCTAATTTAACTCATTAACAGTATTTCATTCAAATACGAAATACGAATAGCCTTTATACAAACACTTAAATTAACTACACGTAGCCTTCATACACATACATTAAAACGTAGACACTAAAACATAGAAAACAAACCATGAAACTCCATTTAAGGGAAAAAAATGTACCTGTGTGTGTAGAGCCATGGAATAAAAATCTATTTGCACCAATCAACTAAGTGAATGTTACAATTAGAAGCAAATATTCCACCTGAGTATTTCCAAAGCTTGTTTACCACAAGTGAACGGCAGTGATCAACAAAGATAGTGGGAAGGATGACGTGACAACTGAAGGATGAGGACCATTGAGAAAGGCCTTTATCTCTGTGAGTGAATATCAAGTACATTGTGTACCCCTTAGCTACATTATACTATTATTAATTAAATATCATTATTTATCACGTGTCTGTGAATCCAGAAGCAAGCTCTTTTGCTCCGAGTGTACTTTTGGTCTTAAAACAATTCATTCTTACACTTTCTTTGAATTGCAAGAAAAACATGCAAACTATTTATAGCAAAAGCTTTTAAGTAGAGGGGAAGAAAAAATGCACCGTAGACATATAAACGAACGTAAAGTTCGTTCAGACTTACTTAAGGCAGGCATATCCTTTCGACCTAAAACCAACAATCGGAGACCATGCTCTCCCAGTCAAGAGGTCAACTACATGGGTCCGAGCTAGATAAACTGAGAATAACAACACATAACCCAGCAAGCCTTCAGGCTCCTGATAAGATAAAGCGCTGTCTGCGCATATTCTCTCCCGAATAAGAAATCCCCAGCAAAAGTTTAAAACAAGACACTATTGTGTGACTATCAAACTGTTTCTAACAATCAGAATCTCCCTCTTCCTCACACTCACACACCTCACACTCACACATGTGTTTCAAACTACCAAAACATTTTTGTATGGTATCATAATTTTTCTAAGCAACCCTGCAAACACATCTAGCTGAACTCATACAACAACTAAAAACCACCAAAAAAACCACAAACAAACCAACATTTGTATGGCGCATGAGTGTTTCCACATGATGGCAGAGGTGACAATACAATCACTTATAAAATAATAGTGAAAATATGGCAGATAACAAGTTCAAGAAGAGCACTAGACTCTTTGTCTCAAATCTGATCATGACATCACTTCATCACTCAAGATGGTATGAGTTTAATGCCCCTTTCCCCGCTATAAGTTTGTTAAAGACGCAGAGCCTTTGATGTGATGTCCACTTTTGATAGGACCGAATCAAGTGTGAGGACAGAAAAAAACAACAACATGAACACTCTATTAGGATTTCAGTTCTGGGACACCTGTATCATCAGAGGGTTGGTTACTTTAGTAACAGTGCCCCTATCAACGATCAACTGACACAATCTTCTCTCCAAAAACCAAAGAATACTGCCCCTTTCTTTGAGGTCTGTCCATCACACTAATACCTCATATTTACAATACTGAAAAAATCTGAAGCAATATATCCTCTTAATTAAGTATCACAGAGATGGAATACTATACTTTGTGTTTAACTCTCACACACAATTCATAAGTCAAGGTCAATATTTTGATAATTCATGATAGACCTATGTAGATCTGCTGTCCTTTTGCTTTTACTTGAGTACACATTTTTATGCATTCACACTCATTCTTCAGACACATAGTAGACCAAATTCATTGTCAAAAGAAAGCCTACACATCTACCAATGTAATATTTCACCTGCATAAAAAAATGAAATATTAATGCACTTTCATAAACCATAACCAGAACAGACTATAACATTCACATAAAATGTCCAAATGGCACTAACATTGAATAATGTGCAAACAAGATCAAATCTGCTTGCTGTTCAAAAACAAAAGAACAGCCCATGAAAAACCCCAAATATGGCAGAAATGATGGGCATTGTAGCGACGTGGATGGGGAAAAAAGCCGCCCGAAGTGTTTTATACATTATCATACAGAGGAATCATAAAAAGAACTATGAACAATGTAGTTAACTGAAGAGGCAGGACTTCCAAATTTTCCAATTTTTAAACTTCCTGAGCACCTCAGCTTGGTATGACAACAACTTCTAAACCATTGAACAGCATACAAAAACTACATGAGGCAGGCATGAAGAAAGACCTTTCTATGGCACTATATCTTGTCTTTGGGAAAATCTCAACCAAGCTTGTCAATACATATCTTTCACCTTTGAAAACCAGATTTTAAAACTGTCTAAGAAGAGAACAGCTTGTTTGATTTGCCAGCAGTTGACTGTCAATTCTTCCCCAAGGAATGTTAGTATTTTGCAATATTTGTCACAAATTTTTTAAAATCTAACAAAAGAGCTTCTCGTTTCACCAACATGTCTCCTTTGCCAAAGCAGTCCCTCACATCATCTATATTTATTTAAATAAGACTGTATTTCATCTCGAGATTCAAACTCGAATTTCCTGGGTGTGAATGCAAAATGCCTTACTGCTACACCACAGATGCCCGTTTACGGATGTGTATAGATTTGTTCGTATCTTATTTCTGTACAGGAATAAGGTAAAATAATACAACACAATTATTGTGACAGATGAGTTGAATTAACTCAATAAAATCAGTGACACTGACACAACATGGATGATTGCATTCAAACCTAAAGAAGGTAGACCCAAGACAACATCCCAACATTCCATTCAGATGTCAAAGCTAAGAGTACATAAATCAGATGTTTCTAAAAAAAAAAAAAGGGGGGGCACTCTCAGTAGGGGGATGAAAGAAAACAGATACAGAACTGGCTCTATCCTTCCTCAGGTCTCGGCAAGCTAAGCAAAAGTCAGCACAGACTTCGTTTTACTTTTGTGACAAGCCACGGAATTCTCTGGCAATTTCTTGCCTCTGAGGCTGCCTTGATGAGAGGACTGTGATCAACCAGAGGCCGATGGAGTTCTTGTGCGTCGGGCTTGCAAAACGTTCCTCTTAATATCTTGAAGTTCATCATTACGAATCACTGTAGAGGAAAAAGAAAAATTCTGTCATTACTAACTAGTTACCCAAAGTGAACCTTTGCATTCTGTATCAGCTCAAATTTTTTAAAGTGTTGTAAAATAAAATAATAAAAGTGCAATTCATATCTGCCAGTTAAATGAACTGCTCTAATTTTTGCTTCTTTGTTTCGGAGCACCTTATGAGGATCAATTTTAAATGGTGGTTTAGCATATGATCTCAATGTTCTGTAAACTATAGCTCAAAATATAGACACCAATGTCTTCAAATCAAACCCATTTGTTTACCCATGCATAATAACGTAATTTAGATTGTCAAGTCGCCCATAGTGCTCACAGTGAAATACAAACAGGAATATATTTTCTCCAACCTCATTTAAGTAGTAAAGTATTTACATCCTTTATAACTAAGCAAATTACTGAAGAGAAAGCATACCGATTCAATTCACAGGAATGATATTTAAAAAGAAAGAAAATACAGTCTAGCATGCCCATAGCGAACAAATTTTCATGTCCCAAATTGTTATCTTATACACGATCATGATAATGTATTCTTTGTATTTAAAAACACATACACTGTGAAATTTGTACAAGATACAAAAATGTTTCCACATCCCGCCCACTTCGTTATTATGTGCCCGCTTTACTGTATAGGCAATTATATACACTCCATATAACTAAGTTTAAGCACATAAATACCTCTTCATCAAACCTAAATCATAGATTCCATATAACCAGAGTGTCTAAATAATATTGAGCTTCCACACTGTGAAAACAGCCCACAAAAGAAATGATAAAAGTTGCATCTAAATTGTCAGGCGTGAGTGGAATAGGAGTCGACATTTAAAATCCCCATACTACTTCTATTAAAGAAAAAGGAGGCATCTATATACATTGCCACGCAAATATGAACTAAGTTAAAGATTACATCAAATCTTATCTCTTTATCCCATGGGTTAATGGTACCTTTCAGAAACAATGGTTTCAGCGTCAAATCAAGATGCACTTTGCTCCCAATCCCAACCGTACACTGATCACTTCCACTCGTTATCACCACCCCCCCCCCCCCCCCTCCCCCAACACAACATACACAAACTCTACAAGCTGTCAAGATAATTCTACCTCTGAAATATGACCTTGGCAGTAGTCATATATTAATGTATGTATATATATACATATCATATTATACATGACTTCACTCACATCCTTCACATTTTGCTTAAAGAGATATAAAACAAATTATTAACCTTGAATCATAACAATTCAAGGCCTTGTTGCAGGGTCAATTCATTCTACGGTCCATGAATTTTGGACTTTGCACCACCCAATACCCTCATCCTGTTCCCATATTCTGGATTATAAAATTCAGTCTCACTCCGCAACACAGCCTTGGCAATAGACATTAGAATTAGACGTGCTGGTGCAGAGAGAATATGCATCTGTCATCACTCCTGTCTTTCACACTCCCAATGCAATAGCACAAAGTTAAGATTGTTAGCCTTGAATTAAAATTACCTCCTGGTCCCTTTACCCAAAACATTTGAACCTCAACCCCTACCTACCATCCCATCTCATTTTTGTTTACATATTCTCTGTCCAGCCTTTTCCACAAGCCTCATATATCTTGGCACTTGGTCATTTGATCTGACTTCATTTTGAGTGAAGAAAGTTCTGATTTTTCAGGTCAAGAACAGCTATTTTACACTTTTTTGCTGAAGAAGAGGGACTTTCCTTTTCAAAGTAAGATAAATTTTAAAACTTATTTTGAATCCAAAAAATATCTATCTAGTACTTCAACTGTGGGCAAAGATCAAATTCTTACTTTTGTATCTCTAAACTTCTCGTATTCCCTGTGTGTGATAAAACGACATATGTATGTGTGTGTGATTGTGAACATGTGTGTATGATATTTCTCCACGAATGTAAAATGTTTTAAGGGATCATATTGTCTACAAAACACAGAATTTTTTTTATAACTATGTTAAAGACCATGCGATTTTGCCTACTATTACTATACATATTTTATATCCCTTCACCTTACACACAGCAACACAACTGAAGCAACGTGTTCATCGTCCTATCTTCACTATTATATATTACACAGCAGAACAGAAGAAGGGGAAATGGAATGGTAGCAGTGTCTGGATCCATGTCCAGGAAAAAAATGATATTGAAAGAATACCCACTGTACCAAGATACCCATATTATTAATAATTATTAATATTAATAATAGTTCAGTGTACACGAACTGGGGGTGGGGGGGGGGGAGGGGTGGTTCATTGTCATTAACTCTATAGAGCATCAGAAAGCAAAGGCAGGTACTTACAAGCTTTGCAGGCTGAGAGAAGGGCACCGAGCACTGTGAAGACAACCACCAGGAAAAGCGTGTAAACGATACAAGAGATAAATGTGAGGAATCCTTTCTTCTGGAAGCAGTCCTGCATCTTGAAAGGGGCACCATATAAGTAAGAGTGCAGGCTTTTAGAATCCAAATCATTGTTGTTGTGATCGTGTCTCGTTCTCCTCCTCCTCCGAGAACCCCCAGGCTGAGCGTCACTTGACGACGCAGACCTCTCACTTCTGCGACTTCTTGATGTCCTTGTACACCTCGCAGAAGGAAGACTGTCAATACTAGCACCGTGAACACGGACAATGTTTTTACTTCTTCTAACTGGGCGGGCAGCCTGATCATCACAGTTAATACTTTCATCAGAAACAGTGGATTTGAGCGGAGTTTTCGAAGGCAATAAAGTCAATGCAGAGTCTGATAACACTCTGTGAGGGGACTGGGGTTTTGGGGCCATGGACACATTACTACTGACAAAGTCACTTTCTTCATTTGGACAGTCACAATTGGAACTGGAGTATTCACATTCCTTGTCACTAGAACAACTGTTAAAACCACTTTCATCTCCACACTGAGAACTTAAGTCAACACTCGGGATTCTCTCTGACTCCCGACAAAAACTGTCTACACCAGCAATTGAATTTCCATTTTCATCTTCAGCGTCCTCCTCCACCCCTTCATCTTCTAAAACATTGTTGTTCACTTCGCAGACCTTCCCCACGAGTGGGCACTCACTTGTCTGCACACTGGCCTGTTCTGTGGGTTGGTCATTGGGCCGGTTGTTGATCACTGCAAGAGGGGACTCTGGCTGCTGAGATTGTGGCGCCAATAGGAGATTGGAATTCTCTGAGCTGTTGGAATTTGTAGTCTCAGAACGGATAGTATTGAGATTATTATTTCTGAGGTTTTCCTCCTTCAATAGTTGTCTTCTCCCTGCTGGCTTTTTAGCAATAACGTTGATGGGGAACTTCATGGTGATGGATTCTTCAGTAAGCAGACCATTAAAGATTGTCGCTGAACAACAACCACAGCAAAAACTCTGTTGGTAAGGGAAGTGTAGGGCTAAATTGATCTGAAAAACAATGAAAAATAAGTAGTGTTAAATTCATACCAGAATTCTTAAAAAATAAAGACTTATTTTTAAAAATACCATTACAAAAAATAATTTGGACAGGCATACATTTGTGTCTCTATTGAATTTTAGAAATTGAGACCATAATGGGGGGAAAAACTGACGGTAGGCCTAAACTTTACTGAATATTGAATTAAAGCAAACTTCATACTTGACCCTGAAGTCTTTTTCCTCTTCCTCCCCAGCACTCGAAGTGTTCCTAAATTATTCCAAATCCATTTTTTTTACGAACAAGAGAACCGACCGAAATAGACTCACTACAAACATCTTGTGGGATAAGACAAATCAATTGTTATCATTTTTAATGTATGAAGTTTTGCGCTGGATCTACTTGCAGCACAATTAGATCACCATAAACACACAGATTAGAGATGTCACCACCGAGTAACATACAAAGAAACAGAAGATAGGACCTAGATCTATGGGTGTTAGATATATTTGAGAGCGAAAAATATTAGCTAATATTAATGTCTATCTGAGGAACATCATTGATTGAATTTTTTTAAAATGACAAACGATTAATTAACGGAAACCTACAGCGGAATATATCCGTTAAGCTGCGCGCAGAAGTCAAGATTCTAAACAAAACCCTTTTTCTCTTCAGGAGACAAATTAGCCTTGATGCACGATTGATCTGAAAGACTCCTTCCCGGCGCGGTGAGTGTATCGCAGGTCCGAGCTCCCATGTATAAATAATAGGCCTAGAGAACTGGAGTTTTATACATAATACATGTATTGTGCCACATAATGTAGATTCTAGTGTCTCGGGTCTCGATGCCTTTGCTCGACACAAAGGTGAACAATCGCTAATCGTGCCATGAGAGCCTAGATACAGCAACTGACAAGGTCAATCAGCTGGGGATCGAATTAACCCTGACCTCAGCTATTCACAAAGCGGAGCACTTGTTTTATAATACTAATAGTTTGATAACTGTATGAGATATTCCAAACTACATGCATTTGGTCTCCAACACAGCTGATAACTCAAGTGTTTCTTAGACACTCGGCTCTGCATGGTGACATGGCGGTATTGACAGGGCTGATTGACCTTGTCAGCTGCTGTATCTAGGCTCTCATGGCACGATTAGCGATTGTAATAACAAGGCAAGGGAAAATAGGAGATTTGGCAAGTACACACAAACGTTAAATCTACTTTCAAGGTCTCTTGAATCAAACTAAGACAATCGGCAAGGTGATATAATAGATAACAATGATGTTTTGTATGTTCTTTAATGCGCCCGTGTCGTCTAGACACGTATTGTTCAATTTGATTGGCGATCCATACAATAGATTAATAAATGATTCCCGGTGATACCCAAGGAGCTTTAAAACAAACTGTTAACTCCTTGGTGATACCGTAATAGGGGCCTACATGTAGTGGTGCGCGTGCGTGTGTACGTGGGAAGGTGAGGAGGCGGGGCGAGGAAGGGGGTATAACGATAAAGAAGCATGACCTCGAACAGCTGTTGCCAAATCTTGTCTCGTGAAATTGCACTGCTAGGCGCTACGACCTTGTATTTGATAACTAATCTTTCTACCAAGTCTGAGAACACTGACTGGAAGTCATAGTCATAGCCTAAAACGGAGGCGACCTTGAATTGCCGTTCCTTCGCGACCTTGAAACCAGCGCTTTTTTTTTTTTTAGTAACCAGCCTACGATCTGCGGTCACGCACCCCATCACTGTCGTGCCGAAACGAAAACGAAAGATTAGCCTAGACTGCAATACTGCCAAGATCTATTGGATTTTCTGGCTGTCACGAATTGCTGATATATAGGGGTAGAATAAAAGTTTCCTACTCGGCACTGGGGAGCTCAATTTTAGTTTGATCATTCGGACATTCGTACATCTCTGCAAATGAAATTATAATCATCTCAGACAAGACTGCCAAGAGACAAAAGCGGCGCATTTGCATCCTTTAAAAGAAAAGAAAGAAATATATATGCAAATGTAACACCATGACACCCGGCCAAAGATGACAGTTTTAATGATTATACTGATTTTAAAAGTGCATCAGTAGAAAAGACTGTGATAAAAAACAAAATATCTTTTTATACTTAATCCAGAAATTATCAGGCTCTAAAAAGTAGACTAAAGTAGAATCTAGTTTGTTCCTTGGCTCCTTTTCATGCAGAGTCAGTGTCTTACTTACAAATCAATACGGCCCAACCCCCCATACAAAATAAAATGTATTTTTACCC
>NW_004797699.1:215956-218793 GCF_000002075.1 Aplysia californica
ACCTGTTTGACTGGCTGTTTCCCTCTCTCGGTCTGTCTGAGGTCTCTCTCTCTCTTATTTTCTCTTTTTTATTCTCTGTTTCTCTTTCTCCTTTCTTTCTAACTCTATCACTTTTTCTCTTTCTCTCTCTCTCTCTCTCCCTTTCTGTCTCTTTCTCTCTCCCTCTCTTTCTTTCCCTGTTTTTCTCTCGTTCTGTTTTTATTTCTTCACCCCCCCCCCTCCTCTTCATTGCTCCTGTCAACTCAAGCCGTCCACTGATGTACTTTCTTTATCTTTTAAATTTTGTTTTTCTCTCTCTCTCTCTCTCTCTCTCTCATTCTCTTTATCTCACATTTCCTTACTCCGTTCACATCAAGCTATGATAAAAATATAGATTCTATGTATGTTTTGAATTCGATGCAAAAAATGCTTCTTCCCAGTCCTTGCAGAATGAAAGATGACGCCAAACTCTCGCAAATAACCAAAAAATCTCGAGAACGAAAACCTTTCAGAGAAATGGTCACTTCAAATAAATAATTGTTATTAGATCTAGATATCTATATATAGGCTTTAAATAATTTAATTTAAATTTATAACAAACAATGCATGAAGGCTATCTTACTTATTAGCCTATAAATTATGTCATGCATGTTGGCCTATTTTATTGTTCCACTAGTACAACAAATGTTAATTAATTAAAAGGAATCGGGATTCATTAAAAAGTATATTAATATTAATATTATAGATTATAATGAATAGCCTGGAGTGACTGGCTAAAAGTCCAAGGGTTTGGATATAAAAATCTAGATCTAATCTAGATCTAGAGGTACATAGATCTAGAATCTAGATTCTAGTACACTACATGCATATTATTATTATCTAGCAAACTGTGTTTAGTACTGTGGCCAGTGGTGAAGGCAGAAGTGAACTTAAGCATTGGAAGCCCTGGCCCTGGACTGCAAGACCGTTATTGCCGTTAAAAAAGCGTCCCACGAATGAAGTCGCAGAAAAAGGCTCCAAATGGATCAAAAGCATAAACAGTTTTATTTTTTAAATTTTAAACTATAAAAAAACATCTTGAAGACCGACAACATCTTGTTTTAATTGTTCTTGAAAACATTAAGTCTAGAATCTAGATTCTAGCCTACTCAGAAGTGTTGCCTTTGTTGAAGTCAGCCAACAA
This sequence comes from Aplysia californica, assembly GCF_000002075.1. NCBI lineage: Eukaryota > Metazoa > Mollusca > Gastropoda > Aplysiida > Aplysiidae > Aplysia > Aplysia californica. The sequence goes on from NW_004797699.1 coordinate 217,119, forward strand.
ACCGACAAAAAGGCCCTTCTGTGTGACCCGGTTTCATCATAATAAATTAAAAACAATACTTGCAATGTTTCTTACCAGCAGCTAAATTTTGTTGATCAACATCCACTGCGCAATCATCACACTCTACTCTGAGGTTCCAACAAAACTCCCTTCATATATATCTGTGATCAGCACGTATGTTCACTTGGTAAAACACTGGCTTGTCACTTCATGTCACTGTCATTATCACTGAACGGCACGCAGACTGAGGTTGGGGTGAGGCTAGCATTCGACGAGCACGCACGTTACCTCTCAGATACTAACATTAGATGTTCACGAGGGAAGCACGTAGCGGCGAACGGGAGTTTCCGATCTTCTATTTAACAGCGCATGCTCGGTGGCCTAGCTCTCTGTGTCAGCCAATGATAATCGAGAATTAAGAAATCGTGAATATTAATGAACGGAATTTCTCAGGGTGAAGGTCCAAAGTCCACTTTGACTGCGACAGAGACGGTACAACACGACCTACTTTCGAACTTGCTCTGCTCTGCGCTCCACACTAACTAGGTCAAGTTTAGATCCCCGTAGTTTACTCAATAATCGTTGCTCGCGGAGGATTGGAAGTAGGCCTAGGCTTGATAAAAGTAGAAAAGGGATTCTTGAGTACTAAGGCCCTGTTATTTGCAAAGAAATGAAAGCTGTTTGATGATAATATTATTTTCGGAGGTGAAAAGCTTTCTCTTTCTTGCATCAGCTACACCTATACAGCTGAACGTGGTGGAGCCGCAAGTCAAAAAGAAAAGAGGAAGGCAAGGCTGTTGGAGGAGAAATAACAATTATTATTGTATTTATCTAGCCTAATGCATCGTTGGTACAACGAAGGAATTTTGTTTTGAGAAAAAAAAGGGATGAGGACGAACAACGGGTGTACGGAAATTTGAGGTCTATAATTTGTTTCTAAAGCTATTTGCCTTGGTGCGGTCCGATTTCATGAATCATAAGCTGCCATATATTTTATCTTATAAAAAAAACAACAACAACAAAACGATACGTCTCGAATACAGCCCCCATGAATCAAAAAAGAAAAAAAAAGATCGTCTTGGACGGGTGGCCGTCTTACACAGGGTCAATATAATGTTGCTTTTTTTAAAAATACGTATGTGAGGAAATGGGAAGTGGGCGTTTGTACAGGTGATAGTCTTTTACAGGTGACCGTTTGAGCAGGTTCAACTGTAGGCCTACAGAATCTATGACGTGTGTTATTTGTGACCCTTGGGTACGCCCTCGCAGTCACGTAGTCAAGGTTTAGACAGGAGGCAGTCATCGTAACATCGCGGGGGTGGCCGTGTGGCCGAGCGGCACCGCACAAAGTCCACTCTAGGCTAGTGAAGAGCCGGGGATACCGCCGGAACACACGAGTGTATCATGAATGATGAAACGTTTTTGTTGTAATCCCTGTAACTACTGTTACATCATAAGAGCAGTTCACTAAGTGGATCTTTCATTTGATATGACGACCGGCCCGTGCACACGTAGGCAGCATGAAACCAGCGCGTGTGCGTGTTCTGTGAAGTGTGAAGTAGCCTAGAGCATGCAAGCAGCGTGAACTTGGCAAAAATACCTCGGGATCTAGAGCAGCTCTGGTGGGCTTGAAAAGAGAAGACTGAAAGCGCGATTATCCTTTTTCTCACCCCCC